>NC_056732.1:1426555790-1426598290 GCF_019279795.1 Protopterus annectens
TTTTGTTTTCTAGGGTGGTAGGTTTAGAATTTGAGCCTTGCCTAAAAACGGCACTATGGGGGTGGCAAGAGCCTTAGCCAGTATCCGGAATCCCAGGGGTGACAGGTGCAAGCCATCCCTTGCGAAGCAGCGTGGCTTGTCAAGCATGTCATCCCAGGCAGACAGACAATGGATCCCCTTTGAATGACACCAGAAATTAAGCCAATTGTTAAAGCTGATCATCTTGTCTCTATGTTGTGGCATCATTCTTGGTGAAGGAAGGATGCTGCTCAGGGTCAGGGTCATACCTGCCTGGGCTACATAATCAGAGAGCTCCTCTATGTCTCTTTTCATGTAGTCCAGGGAGGTACGTCTCAGGTCGTTCACACCAGCATGGACAATAACTGTGTCATATTTGTACTTGCTGTGGAGTGACCCGAGTGCTTGTGTTATGTGGTGGATTCTAGCGCCCGATAGGCAGCTTACTGTGACCCTCTCCTTGTTCAGCCTGGTGAGTGGGACATCAGTGTGTCTGACTATGGAATCACCTATGACAAGTATGTTTAGTGTTGTATTTGGCCTTAAGGGCTGTGACTGCTTTGCACACTGATTTTGTGGTTTATGTGTTGCCTGTGGTGTGTCATGAGGTGGCAGTTGCTTGGGTGTCTGCTTTGGAGGCCTCTGCTGTTTAGGTAAATTTTTGCTCAGAGCCTCCGTGTATGTCTTTGTGTGTTTATGTGTTTGATTCATTGTTGTGATAGCTTTATGTGAGACTGGTTTTGTGGTGTGTGTAGTTGCCTTCTCCTCCTGTCTGGTCTTGCCAGTCCTGAGTTGAGAGAGCTCAGCCTCCAGTTTGGCTAAATATCTACATCTCTCCCAAGTATTTGTGTTATGGGGGAGGAGGAGAGGGTTGTCTGTGTACATGAGGCAATTGTAAGATTGCCTCAATATTCCCAGATTCACCAACTGGACAGGAGAGGACTCCAGCATCTGGCCCTTCGACATGCTAGAGAAATTAAGAAGTTAGGGGTGTAACTGAATAAGAGAGGACTTAGTAAGGAAGTGGGTATGCCTGGGGGGGGGGGTTCGCTAGTGAGGGACTTTGTATAATACAGAAGTGCTAAGCCTGAAAAGAAGATGCTTTTAAGACAAGTGCTGAGCTTTTTTTTTTTTTTTTTTGGAGAAAAAACAAAAAAAGCTTTTTAATTAAGGGATATACTGTTTAGATTACTAGTAGAGCAGTTCTAAGGGACAAAATGAAGAACAGACTTTATGGAGCCAGAAAAAGTTTAACCTTGATAAACCGGCGCTGCCCGATGCTGCTCTAGTGGCAACTCCGCGCTAAATCGCGCTAAAGCACGCTAAAGCGTGCTTGATAGCAGGGGCTGGAAAGAGCCAGGAATTGACCCAATACGGCCAAGAAAACTACAGTTTCAAGTCAGTAACCACTCCCACGGGGGGGCAGGGAAGCTGCTCAATGTTTTTCACTGCCACTGATCAACAGAGAGACTTTCCTTTAGCCCAAGCAAAAATGGCCTCACAGAAACTTACAAACAGTTCAAGAACAGCAAGCCTGTAACTGAACTTTTTTAAATCTCAGAAAAGTGGGAAAAAAGCAAGATTTTTTTTTGTTTTTGTTTTTCAGAGATAGCAGAGGTTCACAAGTAAAATCAAGTTATAACAGTGCAGTAAATGACCCCACACAAGAGTGCTAGGTCAAAGACAGAAAATATGCAAGTTTTGAGAAAAATGATTTTAAAATTAAGTGCAAACAGGAAATTCAGTAAACAGCTTTTGGTTGTGCTCTAAATACAGCTACTAATGCAGAAATCAAGTTTAACAAGCCAGAAAATGCTCAAACTAGGCAACTATGCAGAAAAACTTAGCAAATAAACAGAGAAAAATACTTAAAATCTCAAAAGTGGCTCCCTTCTTCTCTCAGCGTTTTCTCCTCTTGGTGGGTGCTTCACCAACAGCCAACAAGCCTGAAAAGACGCCAAACCCACGAGGCAACTAGGTTTTAAGAGAGGAAGATGAAGGAGTTTTGGAAATGACCCCTGCTGGTCAATAAAACTACAGTTTCAAGTCAGTAACCACTCCCACGGGGGGCAGGGAATATATATATGGATTCACTTCAGAAGCTCGAAATACTGAAATCTCGAATTTCAGTATCTCGAGCCCAAGAAGTTGAAGCCACAAAACAATGAAAAGTAAAAACCGCAAAATTCAAAACCTCGAATACCGGAAGTTTTGAATTTCACGGTTTTACTACACACACACACACACACACACACACACACACACACACACACACACACACACACACACACACCATCCACCACACAAACACACACAATCACTCTACTACATGAAAGCACGGGGGCAAGCCCCCCACACCCCCTATTTAAATATTTTCAGTCTGAAGTTGCACTACATACAAACACACACAAAACACCACCACATAAGCTACTTTCTCTTCATGCACACACATCACAGCAACAAAACACACTGAAACACACCACAGCCCCTACGCAAACCCTTCTTCTGAAGTGAATCCATTTATATATATATATAAATATATATATATATATATATATATATATATATATATATATATATATATATGTGTGTGTGTGTGTGTGTGTGTGTATCTATATATATATATATATATATATATATATATATATATATATATATATATGTGTGTGTGTGTGTGTGTGTGTGTGTCTATATATATATATATATATATATATATATATATATATATATATATATGTATATGTACACACACACAGACACACACACACACACCCAAACACACACACACACACACATGCATGCATGCAGCAGAATAGCAGGAAAACTGTAGTTTCTAGTAGGAAAAGCAGCATTGCAGGTGGGTGATTTGCTGGGCAAGTCAGGCTTCAGTTATACCAGCTATGATAACTGGAAATCACTGATACATACTGGATAGATAGAGAGCTGGAACGATTGACACATTGCCACTCCACTGACTCCTTGCTACATCAATTGTCAGTTTTGAATACACCTCACTGTCATGCTATATGTTCATTATGTTTGTTTTCATTTTTTGTTTCCTTTTTGTCCATGTAGCTGACTTGTATGCCAGTTATGATCCATATAACAGCTGTTGCATAAAGCTATATAGCTTTCCTCTAGCTTGTGCTGAGTTAACTGCAATGTTTACTTCAGTGTTGGTCTTCCTATGTAGTGGTACACATTGTCATAGTGCACCCCCGTTTATTGATAATGCATGGTAACACCTAAATTTGCCGCACATTTTGTCATACCATAGCACATGTAATAACCCTGGTGAACAACTGCCATTCACAGTGTGTGTGTGTGTGTGTGTGTGTGTGTGTGTGTGTGTGTGTGTGTGTGTGTGTGTGTGTGTGTGAGTATGTCTGTGTGTGTGTGTCTGTGTGTGTGTTGCATCTTTTCACACTGCTATGTGATTATACAAATGGCACATCTGTCTTATGTTTGCCCTGCTATGAGTAAAGGCATCCATTTGATGCAGTATTTGCATAATCCACAAAAAACAGTCTTGGCATATTATATTGCTTTTTAGTGGACAGACCCTTAGCAATGACAGTATCACAACCAGAAGCAAGTTGTGCAACTGTTTTTAGTTCTGGACTACAGAATGTACTTTTTTCTCCATTTCACACTTTTTGTATAGACTTTGCAAACCAACATTTGCGTAGCCAACTTTCTTGACCTGCCATATGTATAACTATTTCTCATTTGTCCATGATGACTGATTGCCATCACTTGCTCAGTGGCATCCGCATGTTTATCTAAGTATGTGCTCCTCCCATCTCATAGCAAGAAGTTTCATTCCCTGAAACTTTGCTGCAAGCTGTGGCTTCCCTTGTATGTTACCTGCTTGGGTGTTAAACACACATATTGCCTGTGTTGGACTATTCCACAGTGATTGTGGGTTTAATGTCAACTGTACATCACAATACACAGTCTTTGACAAAATACTGCAACTGTTGCACATATATCATATACATAGATAGATGTAGTTATATACATTCATACACATACCGGCTGTTGATCTTACCTGATCTTACAGTGTGTCCATCCTACAGTGTTCACTATTGTCACTTAACTGAGCTGCATTGGTCTGTAATATAGTGCCTACATTTTGCAGGCACAGACTAGTGATATACAGCTACCATGTGACTTGCCTTACCTTCAGATATATCCACTTGTCTTTACTGAATGCATTGCTGGCCATGTACTAGTGCATTATCACTGTATGTGGGCATGCTTGTACTGCATGTGAGGAGCGCAGGTGGTACTTTTCCATCTTGTCTTACCCATGCCAGTGTCACTGCATATGTATATACATTTCCTATCATCTGCCTTTTTAGTCATGCACGTGTTTGTTATTTTATCCAATACGTGACCTTGTCCCTTTATGACTTACCAGACTACTATGATCTTACTGGCTTGAACACTGCCAGTACTGGGATTCCTTTGGCAACTTACATGTAGTAGCCTTGCATTATTACTTTGCATAGACATGGCCCTGTGCATGTTAAGTTTTCTATAGCTGGCCTTCCTGCATTGTTGCACAATGCATGTGTGCCATGTGCATGTGTGCCATGTGAGTTTACTATGGCAATATATATATATTGTTGTATCAGGATACATAGTTGCTTCATATAACTAGACTCAGTGTTGCTTGTGCATTCTGCATTTTTCCCATCATTTATTTCCATGGCTCATTTCCTTTCCATTTCTGTTGTTGACTTGTACGTTTTTGTAATTTCTGTCCTTATACACACTTTCCACTGAAGTTTACCTCCCTGAGATTGTCCTGTCATGTGACATCTGTATTTAGTGTTCCTTTCCATTTATCTTACTTTCTCCTATGTGCATACTCATACCTGGCCTTCATTTCTCCAGAATAGAAAGAAAAGGGGTCAGTCTCCAAAGTAAAAAAAGCACTTATGCATATGGTTTCTGAATGTGGATTATTATTTATATCATTTTACTGTCCTCAGTGTCAGTGAACTGACCTTACCTCTGGCTGTTCTGTACCTTTTTTTTTTCATTTGTGTTACCCAGCTCGCCCCATTCCTTGGGTGCATTCCGTGTGTTCTCAACACATGCCCTGCACCCCATTATTCTCAGACTCCTTTCTCATACAGAGTTATGCATTGTCTGCAGCAACACTATATATTTTTTTATATTTTGCATGTGCTGAGCTCACTGATAATATTAGCAGATGTTGTGGATATCCACTTATGTATTTGACAGCCATTACATTTGTTTCTGCTGTTTACCTGACTACATACATTCTTAAATATATTCATTAATGTGTTCTAATATTAATCTATTTTCTCTTAAAAAAAAACTTACCAAAACACCAGAGACCTCCAAAACACAAATCTGCTGCAACTAACACAGTCCACACAGCACCCATGACTCATAGCAACACCAGTGTCTCACCCCACCAAGCCAGTAAGGCATGGCACTCAAAAAGCAAAGGTTCTTGTCATTGGAGAGTCAATAGTGAGACACACAAGATGTCCCACTCACCAGGATAGAGAAGTAGAAAGTCATGGTCAGCTGCCTGTCCAGCGCCAGGATTCATCAGGTCATAGATGCACTCAGGTGTCTCAGCAACAAGTACCATTATGACTCTTGTCATAGTTCATGTTGGTGTGAATTACCTGAGATGTACCTCACTGGACTATGTGAAGAAAGACATGGTCGAGATCTCTGTGTGTCCCAGGCAGGTACACCCCTAGCCTTGAGCCTACTACCCTCACCTAGAATGATGCCAAAGTATAAACAAAAATGAATGATCTCAATAATTGGCTCAGTTTTTGGTTATGGGGGATTTCAATTATCCCACCATCATCTGGGAAACCTTTGCTAGCCCAAACTTGCTAGCACAAAAGTTCCTTGACTTTGTTAATTCAAATGCCCTGGAACAAATTGTCCATACCCCGACAAAGGAAACAAACATTCTGGTTCTGGTCCTCACCAACATACCAAACAGATGCACTGCCACAACTGTCCTACCCTCATTAGTTAAAACTGACCACAAATAGCTTTGAGCGGACACTAATGCCAGTACTCAGAAAGGGTGAAATCAGACTAAAAAACTTCACCAAGGCAAAATATGCCCTCCTAGGTGAAGGTATAAATTCATTCCAAGCCTCACCCTAAGCTGGAAATGTTAACTATACCAAAGCTTACACTAAAGCCCTGTACAATCACTTGCATAAGTGTATAATCTTGGCCATACCAGAAAGAATTAAAGCCAGAGCCCAAAGTAAAAACAAGCTGACATGGTGGACATCCAGCGTCAACAACCTTTACAATAAACACAAAAAGCTACTGTCCAAGAAAACAAATGCAAGGCCCCAAAAATGGAAATCACCCTCCTTAGCCACAACAGGCAAATAAGACAACTTTTATTTATTCATTTATTTCTCTTTTTTTATTTATTTATTTATTTATATTTGTTGACTGGGAGTGTCCGACTGGACGTAGGTCCATTTTCAGAGGAGGCCCTGGGAGAAAAGCTCCACAGTTAAAATAAACAGACAGTAGTTACATTGGATTACATAGCAATTAACAATTTACATAACAATTACTTACAACATATTTATAGATGAAGAACATAGTACATAAGTAGACTACTAGAATCTTTATCTGTGAAGTACATAACAGACATTAACAAATGTTACAATAAGATGTTCCTGCTGTATAATAAGTACTAGGCTTATGAGCATCTGAGCTTGCTATAATCAAGGTAGTTAGTGGAGTGGAAAGAAAGGTAGTGGTTGGATGGGGTGGGTGATATTAGAGTGGGAGTTGAAAGGGCATAGCCAGCATGTTTTTAGGTGCACTTTTAGTAAAGTTTTGAAGTGGGTGCATGATGGTATGGAGGTAATTGTGGCTGGGAGGGAGTTCCATAATTTGGCTATGGTGCAAGAGAATAGTGCTTCACCAGCAGAGTTATTGGCTTTAGTGATCTGCATGTGATTTTTGTTGCTGGATCTTAGTGGTCTGGTGGTGCGATAGGGTTGGAGTAGATTCTGGAGGGATGGGACATTTAGTGGATGGTTTACTAGTTTTTGGGTGAATGAGAGTTGATACCAGTGAAGGAGGTGAGGTGAGGAAGTTCAAGCCAGCCCAGTTCAGCAAGTGAGAGACAGTGGTGACTATGGTAGGATGCTCCTGTGGCGAATTTGGCGATTTTATTGTAGCAGGTCTATAGCTTGTTTAGATGGATCATTGCCTTAGATTGGTATATATTGGAGAGGCATAAAGTAGGGTGGAGATAAGGTGGGAATTTGCTATTGAAATCTTTGCTGCTTTGGTGAGAAGTTGCTTATTTCTGTATAATGCTCCTAGTTTTTTGTGGACTATTTTTGTGGTTGTGGATATGTGAATGTCAAATTTTAGTTTATTGTCTATTTCCACTCCTAGCAATTTGGTGTGTTCAGTTGTCAAATTCTCCAAGGTCTCCTTTGAGAGAAACTTAGCAAGTACAACCAACTATAACCATAAGGCCTTTTATAGCTATGTACATAACCTAAAGGGTAGAACCCAAGCATGGGCAGAACTAGTGGCTAACAGTATCACACACAAACTGGCCCCACAGAGATAGCACACCTGCTAGCAGATAGGTTTAGTGAAAATTTCACTCACTTTTCCCCTCTTAACTTACAATAAACCTTCCCATAAATTCACCCCACCCTACATATCTGAAGAGCGGGTCCTTAAAGTCTTGTCCAAGGCAAAAAATACAGCCTTTATGGAATCAGACAACATCCCAGGCTGTCTTCCAAACATGCTAAAACATGAAATAGCATCACAACTAAGTACCCTTTTCAATCATAACCTAACCACAGGCTTCGTTCCTCTGTAAATGAGAACAGCAACAGTTATTGCCCTCTACAAAGGTGGCCTAGCGATAGACCTGGGGAATTATAGACCCATAAGCCTACCAGCCTCAACTGTAAGGCCATGGAACATATCATTATGGACTTCATATATAAAGACATAGGTGACAGCCAAACCCTGGATCCTACCCAATTCAGCTTCATGAAGGGCACAACCTGCCTGTTAAATCTGGTGGATTTCTTTGAAAATGTGACCAAGGATAGTAATGAGGGTAAATCTGTGCACACAGCATACCTAGACCTGGCAAAGGCTTTTGACACAATCCCATATTCAGGCATTACTGATAAATGTAGCAAACACAAACCAGACACACATTATTAAAGTGGGTGACTCCATATCAACCAGCAGACCTGTTACCAGTGGGCTGCACAGGGGTCTGTGCTGGGCCCCCTACTTTTTGGTATGTACTTCTCAGAAGTTCAAGTCAAAAATAAGGGGTTGTGGCTGACCCGGTTTACAGACGACTGCAAACTAGGTGCAATGTAGAGCAATGACTGGTGTATTAGTCATGGTCTCAAAATGAATGCAAAGAAATGCTTCATCATTCCCTTTGGCACAAAGTCCCCTCACACTATCATATCAGCAACAATACCCTAAGTACCCATAAAGTGGTAAGGAACCTGGGATCACAAGTTAACAGTGACCTTACCTTTGACTACCATGTGTCTACTGTAGTAAGGAAAGCTTTTCACATAGCACACTTGATTAGTGAAAGCATTGCCTCAAGCACAAAATAAGTTATATCCCCCCTATACTCAGCACTTATCTGGCCCATAATTGAGTATAATGCCCCATTTGACATGTGCCATACTAAGCACCTACAGCAATTAGTGAGACCTCAGAGGTTTCTAACAAAGAAGATCAAGGGGTTCCAACATGTGCCTTACACAGACCGACTAAAGTACCTGTGACTATACTCCATATCGTAAAGACTTCTTAGGGAGACATGTCTGGCCTATAGAGCAACCCAAGACCCAAAACTAATGAACTTGCTGCCTGGATGAGTGGATTGTGCACCATAAATTGTTATCGAGGATAGAGCCCACAACCATCCCGGACAAGGACAGTCATCACTAAATGCAATCCTGGGTATTTACTAGCATTTCTATGATATTACATTGGGATGAAACAGCTAGGCTTAAAATGACCTCCAGGTCCATAGCCTAGTAATCTCCTTTGATCCTATGATCTTATATATTATGGCCGTGCCTTTGTTTGTCCTACAGTTCTTTCTTATTTCTCTAATAATAAATGCATGCTTGCACACTGTTGCCATTTTCTGCTTGTGTATGCTGTGCACACCTACCTGTATAGTCATTTGACTTTAGTTTTGCTTGTTCTTTTGCACTGGGTCCCTCTTCACTGCAGACTATGCATTGGTCAGCAAACTGCTTTCAGTGACACGCTAACTAATCTTTTTTATCTGTACTATGTATTATAATACATAGAGTTGCATGTACACTAGTTTCAGTGCTAGCTGCAAGACTGAGACAATGTTTCTTTTTTAGTTTTTTATTTAGTTTTTATTAACAATCACAATATAACAAAACAAATATATTATTAAAACATAACAAATAAAAACTATTTACAATCATCTATATCAAGGTTTTTAAGAATTAATACAAATATCATTAGCATTTTTCAAGTATATCACAATTTCTTACATGCAATATACTGATGCATAATGTTAGGTGTCCCCTTCTTAATGGTTAACGATTCTTTCTTGCGTGCACTTTTTGCGAAATTTAGAAATTCAGGGAATAGTAGGGTATTTTTACATTTCCAATTTAAAGTAATATGTTTCCTTGCAATCACTAAAATTGACCATAAAAGAGACACCTGTGTTTTTCAAATAGCTTCTGGAATTTGAGCATTAAACAATATTAAAGAGTTCATTGTTATACATTTATCTGACTACAATGCTTGTGAAAAAATTTAAACTCTTTACAAAACATCAATATTATTTTACATTCTAGTATCATATGTAGCCAGTCTGCTTCTATATTATTCTCACATCTCCAGAAATTAACATTTGATATTTTGTTTATTATTGCAACCTTATGGGGAGTTATAAAAGACCTATGCAGATATGTCCAAGTAAATACAGTGAAGAAGATGTTTTGTTTATCGATTTAAGTAATAATGTTTTATTCTCCTCAGAAAACTCTGCATTATTAACTCTTATAGAGTAATCCCAAGATTTTACTTCTACAAAGAAACAATCCATTCTTAATATCCTATATTTTTGATAGATATGACCTATCCTTACCTATATTAGAAATTATGTTAAATAACAATTCTAAATTTTTTGGGACATTTTTACAAGTGAGTCTAAGGACAATTTTAATTTATCATTTACAAAATCCGTACAACTTTGCATACTGAACCAATTATTTTGTTGTAAATTATATCTGGCTAATACATACTCAGCTGAATGTGTTTTATTGCCATTTATAAACTGGTGCCTAAATATTAAATGACTATTTTTAAAATCAAGCATTTTTCTTTGATTATGAGTTGTTAAACATTCAATAATGAATGCTATGGGAAAGAATGCAAGATATTTCATTTTATAATTATTATTTAGATATCTTCTAAATGTTGATGAAATATAATTAATTAATGGGATAGAGAAGCATGTATTTTCACTATACAGACAATAATTTTTAATAGCCAATAGATTTTATTGTAAGCAATTTGTACATGCAGATCAATCACTAATTTATTATTACTTAACAATATTTTTTTTGGAATTAATTTCCACTCAGAATCATATGAATTATTTAACCACTGAGCTATAATTTGAATATTTGCTGCTTTTAATTACAAATCAAAATTAGGGAACCTAATACCACCATTTTCCCAGCTTTTCATATGCCATTCTAATGAAATCCAATGTTTCTTATGGAACCATAAACACTTATGTAGCACAGAATTTATTTAAAAAAAAACTTTTATTGGGTATATTTCCAAAGATTGAATATAAAACAAAATGTTGGTAATATTACAATTTTATTAGCATAAGCCTATCTTCCATAGTGAAGAATAGTTTATTCCAACTAGAAATTAGTTGTGTAATTGTATCATTTATATCTGTATCGCTAACTAATATTAGTTATTTACTATTTGAAGCTATAAAAGTCCCAAATATTTAATATGAATTATTATCCCATTTAAAATTAATATACTTTTTTTAGGTCTGATTTTCGATCTTTGTTAAATAACATATTGGTTTTGTTATAATTGCATTTCAATTTAGAAATATCTTACAACATTCCATGACTTTGATTATGTGCTGCAATGATGAATCAATATTAACAATAGTTAATATATCATCTGCAAAGAATTGTATTTTAGAGGAATAATTCTCATTGATTGAAAAAATTGTTATATTTCTATTTGATCTGATGTGATTTGCAAATGGTTCGCTACATAAAACAAATAATGGAGTAAGTGGCATCCCTGTTTTGTACCCTTTAAAATTCTAAAAGATTTAGATAGCAAAAAACCTATTTTAATAAATGCAGATGCATCATTATATAACATCTTGATTAAGTTAATAAATTCTAGAGAAAATTTAAACTCTTCAAGAACTTTAAACATATAATTCCAGTCTACAGAATCAAAAGCTTTGTCCAAATCTAAACTTATAATTGAAGTTCTTTTTTTCCTTTTTGTTAGCAAAATCTAGTAAGGTGTTAAGTCTTATAACATACATACATACATACAATCTCCTGTTTAATATAAAGCCTGTTTGATCATTGCTAATAATTTTGTCCAAAATATTCCTGGGATTCATGAAGCTTGGCGCAAGAACGATGTTAGCCTTGCGCTGAGCATGAGGCGTAGAGATAACGCAACAGTACCATATGCATATTAATGAAGGCACGCTGCTGCACCATCCACGTGCACTGGAAACGTGCGCCGGGGTGTAGGGGGCATGTTTTAGTGCTGCATGGAGGCGGGAACATGTTGGCTACAGTCACGCAACCTAAAATGCTGACTAGTACAGCCTGCCTCTAATAGTAATCACTCCTGTCTGTGTCTGTGGATACTGAAATGTATGCAAAGCATACAAGAGAGTTCTGCAAACACCAAAATAAAATCACAGGAGTAAACACACAAGCACGTAGCTGAATGTTGAGCCCCCATCCCTCGAACAATTACATTTAAATCCCTGTGTCCGTATTTCATTGTAGTGTGGATTTTTATACCAAGTGGAAGTGAAAGCAGTGTGTTTGCGCACCGCTGCCCTTTGCTAAGCCTAGCCCAATGGTCAGAGAATTCGCTTAATATCTGCCCATTCGCAGTCCGAGTCATCCTTGTCTGGATGGCCCAAAAATTAATGGGTATAACCTGGGCCAACCTACCATATCATGAAAGATAAGTATTTGCGTGTACATATGTGCGTGAAGTACAACATGTGGAAGACCAAATATGCTAGGGTTGGCCTCAAAACCATAATCGCACAAGAGATATGTAGAGTAGGCAATGTGTACTGCTGTCTGTGCCATGGGCTAACAACCAGAGAAGGGATGGATGGTGTGCATGTGGATTCTGGGGGGGGGGGGGTGATGGGTAATGAAATAATCCACCGAGGGGAGAATGGGTCGGATGTGCAATAGGTGAACTGGAGGTGTATGAGGGTCAGTTTTAAGTATGTATGCATACACACATGCATACATCTATATGTAGATGTACATTCCCTGTAACATATCCATTCCATTTGCAGACATAAACACATGAATGTGCCCTTACAAACCTTGACAGTAGATAGAATAATAGGTAGTCCATAAGAGGGAAGGGTCGAAATTGCTAAAACGCAGAAGTGTGTGCAATGTCCGAAGTCAGCGCTGTGCTGAATAAGTCAAATGTGAGGACTGTCTCACACAGGGAATTATCCCTGTGATCTGCCTGCAACGGCAACTCCAAATACTAAACCGGTCTATTTGTAAATGAAACACGCCAAACACATACATAATTACTTCTCATGTGTAACGTGTACGTTACTATATAGTCAGACTAATTAATTCATTGTAGTGTCATGTTAAGAGGAGTAAGTATATAAGGAAGTAAGAGTCTAATCTTGACATAAAGACAACTGTGTCCCATGTGGGATAACACAAATATTGCGATTACTGTCCTATTGGTCACTCATGTCACCAATGTTTGTGGACTAAATGTTAGGGATTCCTGAGGATATGTGTAGTGAGTCAACCGATGGGATGGGTCTACAGCGATAGGGAGCAACCAATGTGTACTGGTGTGGATACACTGCAAGTCCAACTGGAGAATGGATGACTGCAGTGTTAGTGAAGTGTTGGGGTGGGGTGGGTGATTGGGGAAGTAGGAGACATGGGTATATGGGTATATATGCAACAGAAGAAGCACAGTAATAGTGTATTGGTCAGAGCATTTGCCTAATGGATAGGCATTCACGGTCCGGGTCCCACACTAGCACATATCATTTACCATGTGGAATGTGTATATAAACATATTTACACATTGTATTGCTGTACAACCTACATAAGAACATGTACATGTACATGTGAACTGGAGTACTGCATGAAATGTGTAATTAATGTCATTCAATCCCAGTGTTAGTGACATAATGAATAAGTTACTATTATGCAGGTGTAAGCACAAATATGCAGTATTAAACATATCTAAGCACCAGTAAGCATGTTTAAGTGCGTTTGCATGGTGGTACATTTCCATTAACAGGGCAACACAGTTAATGCAGGTGCTGACCTCCAAATCCAGTGTCAAGCGATTTGTGTTAGTCTTAACTTGTGTGTGTAAAATGTAGAAGTTACAGTTGTTCTCAGTTTGTTTTTACATTTTATCCATATAACTGATTTACACACAACTGTTAACATTAACATCCAAACCACATGGCTTGAGGTTGGAGTTGGAGCTGAGCACCTGCATTGAAAGTGTTTGCCCGAAAGCAGCATAGTGCATAAACAAAGACAAATGCCTACTATTACAGCAGTCTAGCCATTATAGGAAAAGCAGGCATTGTAGAAAATGTTTTCATTGTCAAATACCCATCCTCAACATTTCTAATTATACTAACTCGGCTTCTTTAAGCTGCGAGGATGCGATTACAGCCAGTAAACAGTGATCGTTTGCTTGTTAAGAGTGTCACGCATGGATTTAGGAAGGCATCACTGAGCCCGGAAATAACTGTGTTTACAATGTATACTTCTGTTGGTAATGTACAAGGCTTTTACATAATTAATCCAAGTTGAAGCCTAATCCTAACAACTTCTGTCTTGTAAGCCCTTCACGGCAAACATATACATAGCAATTTCACTGTCTTTTAATCATCATTTCACAGGCCTCACAGAGGACTGAAACTGTCCGATTACAAATTGTCAGCATGACTACGTCTTTGTAAAATGTAAGCACAGGCAGTTACTTCATGTTAGGCATTTCATGCAGTGTACATATCACCATGTCATGCCTAATTAACAGAATGTCATGTTATTTGCAAGCATTTCCTTATTACTGATTTCCTGTCTGTGCAACTTACTGGGGCAATACTTTATATCAATGGCTCCTCTGTAATGCAGTACCTTAACATGTCTGTCACACAGATGTGTGTAAAATTAGACTAGTTATCTGGTTAAACATTTAATTATTAACACAAGCATTTTATACTGGCATGTGCTCAACAGGCATGTTAATGAGCTGCATTACACCTGAATGATTGCATTAATAGTGTTGCCCTGATAACTTAAATGTACCCATTCAACAGTATAGCACATGCATTCAATTACGTAGATGTGTGTGTGTTATTGTCTATATATATATATATATATATATACACACACACACATATATATATATATCTATATATCTATATATATATATCTATATATCTATGTATATATATATATATATATATATATATATATATATATATATATATTTATATATATATATATATATATATATATATATATATATATATATATATATATATATATATATATGCATATATATATATATATATATATAGATATATATATATATATATATATATATATATATATATATATCTATATATATATATACACACATACATAGATTACATATATATATATATATATATATTTATAGACATACATAGATATAGATTATATATCCCAAGAACAAACCTCATGACACCAAAGCAATAGAAAAGAAAAACACCTGCAACTCCTGTATTATGTACTGGTGTTAATCCTAGAGCAAGTGTGTTTCTGTCCGACACATGGGTGCAGACTGTAGTCTGGGTAATAATAGGGAGGCTGACGTTACTCACCAGGCCTATTGCCAAATGTATGGGTATATCTCGCCAACCCAGTCACTTGGCTGATTGTGACATATATGGCCACTATATAGGAAACTACAAAACACGCTCCCCAATACATCCAGTGGCTAGACACTCACAGCCACCAACACACAGAATATGAATTACAAACACACACACCTGCTATGCCTCAGAATAGAACACCTGCCTGACTACTTTAACACACTACAGCATTATGCAGTTACCAAACACGCTACCGAGATTACTGGGTTATAGCAGTCCGAGAGGTATATTTCTAGGTGGGTGACATCAGCATCCTTGCCAAAGTTGAGTATATGAATTGTACACACTGTGAGTAGCCTAAAAAGTATTTCTCTCTACACGGTCTTAGACAGACAGACACATCACATAATCACACACACAATTGGCAAGTCTGGGTTTAGAACTACTACCTAACTAGTTTATAACTACAGCAGTATGCAGTAATGAGATGCGCCATGGAGATTACTGAGCTACAGCTCTCCCAAAGGTGTATTTCACATTAGATGACCTCAGCAGGCTTGTCATAATACTGCTATAGGGAGGGCAGTGCGTGCATTGGCCATAACCCATTCATGTAGGGGTTGACATGCCATATGCGGGCACACACGGGGTCATATGTCACAGGTACATGTATACAGCTACTAGATGACTACTTCCTTGTACAGTCATGTTGCAGAGCTGGCATGTGCACCACATAGTCTGGCATGCTGACAGATACTGGCGGCTAGTATCTGCAGTGAATGACATCTGCACCTCATGTGTCTGGGGCCCATTGGCTGTGTGCTGGGTGGGACAGGCCCGAATGGCTCATTGTCATGGTCACCCTCTTCCACACATCTATGCCTGCCTACCCTTGGCTTATTATAGTGTGTTGTCCATACATATATGCCTGTATTCCTATCCAGTGTGTGTGCAAGGCAGGGGTGGTGCATACTGACATGTGTCTGCACTAAGAACTGCGACTGCCAGATATGTCTGGACCAATGGTGTTTGCAGACATGACCTTAATGTGTTTAAGTGTGTGAGCATGCCCAGTATGACCTTTCAGTATATTGCTGACTGACATTGCCTTCATACCTTCAAGTGTGTGAGCATGCCCAGTATGGCCATCTGTATCGCATGTGTGGAACAAGTCCAGGTAGTTTGTACTGTGGTGCCGACCTTTGTGTTGTACACTGGCAGGTAGCATGTTGAGTATGCAGGGTATCCATCGGTCATTTGGCATTGAGTGTTGCTACATGTCTGCATAGCAGGGGGGGACACCTGACTGTATCTACATTCCTACACAGGATCGGGGAGGTACACATGACTGCTGCTATAAGTGTACGTTAGATGGTGTGGCACACCTGACACCTGTACACATTTGCTAGGACTGTACTGGTATTTCAGGAACTCCATTTCAGTGTGTAGTCTTACCTATTGAGCTGGCTAGAGGCATACCAGTGTACTACAGATCTTAGCTTTAATTACCAACATATTAGTGTCTGACTTCCTAGCCTTCAAAACTTACATCCAACAGGCTGCCCTGCTGTAGTCTGTCTGTGTGGGTCTGGGGGAGGGGTTACCCATAGGGCACAGTCAGAGGCCATAGTACAGCATTTGTTTGTGTCTGTCTATACCGGTCCTGCTGGCTGAGACTTGTGGGGTCTTATGGGCACACATGTCGCTCAGCCCATTACCTGTACTGGGTTTTGTCATCCTGTATAGTACTGGCTACTATGGTGACTCCAGTATGTGTTACAGATGTCATGATGCCACTATGGGTGTCTACTGTCTGCTGCCTTAACATTTGGCCTCCCAGTTCCTTTACATACTCACATCCATACCATAGCTACAGGTAACAACACATTCTACTTCATTTGGCACTTGGTAGGTTGATTGACTTACCCTGAGGGTGTGCCAGACTTGAGGATGGTGCTGGAGGGCTGCCTATGTTAGATGCACATAGTACACTCCCTATACATGGTTGAGCACAGACAGTGTCATGTTTGGCATCCCTTTTACTGTCTGTGCGAGTCAGAGAGGGTTTCATTCCCTGGGTCCCTACTGTGTCAGTGCATATGCTATGCATTGCCTCTTTACCAAGGCCAGGTCATACTGGGCATGCCTCCTTCTGCCTACTGCCTCAGGCTCAAGTTGTTCCACCTCTGAGTCACTCTGTGCCTATACAGGCCTTGGCATTGGTGGGGGGCTGTGTGGCCCTGCCCCATGCTGTTCCTGATGCAGCTGTTTCTGCAGGATAGTATTATGTAGCATAGCACATACCATAACAATTTGGGTGCATGTAGCTGGTGAATACTGCAAGTCTCCACCGGATGTGTCCAGACTCCGGAACCGTATCCTGAGCATCCCAAACACATGCACTATTATATGTCTGGCCTGTGTGTGTGCCTCATTATGGAGTTGTTGTTCAGGCGTGTGTGCATTTCTGATGGGCCTAATCAGCCATGGCTCCAGTGGGTACCCAGCATCCCCACTAGGTGACTGTAAGGGATGTCCATATTGGCAAATCTGTGGTACAGCTGCATCAGATTTTGGTTGAAGAGACGCATATTGCTTTTCAACACCTCACGTGTGCTGAGGAAATATACATGCTCAATAGCATGTGCTGACATGGCATCCAGGAAATGGTGGAATACTCTGGATGCTGATGCCTGTGAGATCCCCATGATATCCCCAGTTGTGCTTTGGGAGGTACCTGTGGCTAGTATACCTAGGCCAACACATACCTTGGTATTCTCTGGGATGGGTTCCCCTCAGCCTGTTTGATGTGTCAGGTATGGCCAGCACAGCTCAACAATTTTCTGTAGGAGGTCTCTGTCCTCCCTATAGCGCTCCACTATCTCCAGCTCATGTAGCCCCTGGTAGGTTATCCTGAGTATGTACACTCTTTTCTGTCTCCTCACTGTGAGTTGTTTGGCAGCATTCACACCTTACCACCCTCAGCTTCTTCCACATATTGTCCTATGTTGCCTGCTGCAGCTCTTCTCATTTTGTAGGTTTGTTTGTTAAAATTTCCATGCTTGTATACACTGGTGGTGCAGAGTGTGTAAAAACCAGAAGGGAAGGTATTTGCTTAGTTTATAGTAGTGTTCTGGATTGGGCTGGTCTGCTGCCTCTGTAATTGGCTGATCCTGAGACATTTCACCTGTCAGCTCAGCTAGTTTTCCTTGATTACTTTCCTACTGATGTTACCCCTTCTGATTGCCGTAAGCAGGTTTGGACACACCCATAGCTTAGCCGTGCTAAGCTGGGAGCAATCCTGAGCCACAGGGCTCCAATCCACTTAGAGTATGCCTGACACACCCCCCATGATGTGTCCTATATCCAAGTCTTGCACCCGGCTATCTTTACTCTTACACTATTGGGACCTGCCTCACACCCTGTGGAAAACTGGGATTCACTATCCTTCACCTCATTTGCATAGGATTGCCTGCTAATGCATAGTTACATGTCCCATACTGAGCCTCCCCTAAACTAACCGCTACTTACCGTAGCACAAATCCGCACACACCCACTCACAGCAGCTTAAAAGTGCCTTACTCACTCCGTATCCAATGGCCCTTGTTCTGCCCAGCAACAAGATAGCCGGCCTCTGCAAGGCTTGAGGCCAGGACCCTGCACACCACTGCCAATGTGCTTTACCACTAAGCCATGGCAAATATACAGACATTGGTTGTTATCACAAACATATCATCCAGCACAGTCATTCAACAATATAGGACATGTATTCCATTATGTAGATCTATGTGTGTGTTAATGTATATATGTATATATATATATATATATATATATATATATATATATATATATATATATATATATATATATATTTTTTTATATATATATATATATATATATATATATATATATATATATATTTTTTTATATATATATATATATATATATATATATATATATATATATATATATATATATATATATATATATATATATGTATATATATATATATATATATATATATATATATATATATATATATATATATGTATATACACACACACACACACACACACACACACACACACACACAAACACTCACACACACACACACACACACACACACACACACACACACACACACACACACACACACACACACACACACACACACACACATAGATATAGATTATATATCTCAAGAACAAACCTCATGACACCAAGGCATTAGAAAAGAATAAAAAGGTAAACACCAGCAGCTCCTATATTATGTATTGGTGTTAATTCCAGGGCAAGTGTGTTTCTGTATGACACATGGGCTCAGACTGTATTCTGGGTAATATTAGGGGCGCTGACTTTACTCACCAGGCCTATTGCCAAATGCATGGGAATGTCTTGCTAACCCAGTCTCTTGGCTGATTGTGATATTAATGGCTACTATTATAGGGAAACTACAAAACACGCTCCTCAACACATCCAGTGGCTAGACACTCACAGTCTCCCACACACAGGGTATAACTGACAAACAAACACCTGCTGTGCCTTGTAATAGAACACCTACCTGACCACTTTAACACACTACAGCATTACGCAGTTACAGAATGCGCTACCAAGATTACTGGGTCACAGCATTCCAGAGGTGTATTCCTAGGTGGGTTACATCACCAGCCTTGCCAAAGTTGAGTATAGGAATTGTACGGAGTGTGAGTACTCTAAAAAGCATTGTTCTGTCCACAGGCAGACAGACACACACTTGGCATGTCTGGGATTAGAACATCAGCCTAACTATACTATCACACTACCGCATTACCCAGTTACAGAACACACTACCGAGATTACTGGGTCACAGTAATCCCAGAGGTGTATTCCTAGGTGGGTGACATCATCAGCCTTGTCAAAGTTGAGTATAGGATTTGTACGGAGTGTGAGTACTCTAAAAAGCATTGTTCTGTCCACAGGCAGACAGACACACACACCTGACATGTCTGGGATTAGATCAGTGACCTAGCTACTTTTTCACACTACAGCATTACGCAGTTACAGAATGTGCTACCAAGAATACTAGGTCACAGCGATCCCAGAGGTGTATTCCTAGGTGGGTGACATCATCAGCCTTGCCAAAGTTGAGTACAGAAATTGTACGGAGTGTGAGTACTCTAAAAAGCATTGTTTTGTCCACAGGCAGATGGATACACACACTTGACATGTCTGGAATTAGAACACCAACCTAACTACATTATCACACTACCACATTATGCAGTTACAGAACGCACTACCGAGGATTACTAGGTCACAGCACTCCTAGAGGTGTATTCCTAGGTGGGTGACATCATCAGCCTTGCCAAAGTTGAGTATAGGAATTGTATGGAGTGTGAGAACTCTAAAAAGCATTGTTCTGTCCACAGGCAGATGGACACACACACACCTGGCATGTTTGGGATTAGAACACCAACCTAACTACATTATCATATTACCGCATTACTCAGTTACAGAATGTGCTACCAGATTATTAGATCACAGCAATCCCAGAGGTGTATTCCTAGGTGGGTGACATCATCAGCCTTGCCAAAGTTGAGTATAGGAATTTTACAGAGTGTGAGCACTCTAAAAAACATTGTGCTGTCCACAGACAGACGGACACACACACCTGGCATGTCTGAGATTAGAACATCGACCTAACTACTTTATCGCACTACAGCATTATGCAGTTACAGAATGCGCTACCAAGATTATTGGGTCACAACAATCCCAGAGGTGTATTCCTAGGTGGGTGACATCATCAGCCTTGCCAAAGTTGAGTATAGGAATTGTATGGAGTGTGAGTACTCTAAAAAGCATTGTTCTGTCCAGAGGCAGACGGACACAAACACACACCAGTGATGGGATCAGAACACCTGCTTATTTACAGATCACTATTACAGCACTACACAGTTACAAGTTGCACCACAGAGATTACACATTCCAAGCCAGTCATCATGACCTTCTAGGATTGCGGACATCAACAAGGATGCTGACAGTTAAGATGTACATAGCTGTGAACCTGTGTTTTTAACATAGGAGTCCATCCTGAAAAGGAGTATGCCCTTCTGTGGAATGGACGACTACTATCACTATACAGGGTACAATGGCCATGCTCATACACATAGAAGCACATAACTTACACACTTAGTAGCACAGGGCTGTTTAGAATGCACTATGAGTCCAAATACACAAGGTTATACTGGGCATGCTCATACACTTAGTAGCACAGGGCTGTTTGGGATGCACTCTGATTCTAAACATGGAAGGTCACAGTGGCCATGCTCATACAGTTAGACGTACAGAACATGTTGTAATGGACTCCAGTGTTAGTAGTTGTCATTATTAGCAGGAACGCTGTACTACATATATCTGACACTGGTCCTCTACACAACATCTGCTGCTGTCCGTCACCTTAGATGTATCAGTCTATACCAAGCACAATACTACCACTCGCAGTGATTTCATGCTAGGAATGGCAACTGCTTGACCAGCACAATGAGCCAATGTCCTGCTGTAATTACGAGGTTGTCCAGTGCCTGTCCATCTGGGATGACATGACTGACAGAAGGCAAGCCTTTGTCACAGATCACATGCATCCATGATTCAAGGGAGTGGTGATAATACCTTGTTCACATTTGCCCATATAGTGCCATTCCAAGGCAAATGACCTAAACACAGGATAACACCCTGACACCTAGAAGACAATTGCATTGTATGCTTATGCTAACCAGTGCTAGATGTGTTGCTGTCATAATCACAGCTGCTCACTGTTGAACCTACAATGGGGGAATACTGACATCTGTGCAGTGAGGAACACCTAGCTGAAGGCTCTGTAGTGCACAATTAGCACCATATAACTCAGAACCAGACATGTGGGCCATAACACTGCTACGGACCACTCCAGGTGGTGGTGTCCCCACATTCATAATGGCTACTCACATGTACTGACCAGTATTCCAACAGAAGTCACCACAGATGAGCCAGGTGCAGGTCACAGTGTCAAAAGTTGAATTCTAGGATGTAATCCTCAGACACCAGCATGTCCTCAGACCACCACCACACATCCATACATGTGGTATGACATGTAATGGTATAACACCAAGTAACCTTTCACTGGTGGACTGTACCTAGCCCTACAACAACTGTGCAGAGTACCCATGTAATGACACAGTTGCATTATGTGTTATGCAATGCAATGATACCACTGTTTGTAACCAGGTCAGTTGTACACATACCAGGGTCCCCGGATATTGACAGCATTAACAGATGACTGTTGCTGTGCACCATTCAGTGTGTACACAGCCTAACATGATGCTATGATTGTACGAGATGATTATGTGGGGAGCAGATTGTTCTGACATTTGTGTAGGATATAACCTTTAATGTGGACAGGTTCCATGCAGCCTGCATGTATGGCATTAGAGAGTGCAGCTTGTACCTACATAGTTGTTATTTCAGGGGCTCTGTAGTGTACGTGGATATATGAATGTGTACCTGTTGGGGGGGGACAGTGTGTTTGTGTTACCCAAGACCCTATCTGGCTGAACAGGTGCTATTTCCGTAGATGCAGTACTTCTCATGCTATAGTGCTGTGAAGCACAGCAGGTCTTGTTGTTGCCATTATGTTTCGTGACACAGCTATGGAATCCTCTATGTTTGGCCTCATAATTTGAGGATGATTAGTTTCACAGTAGCTTTGTGTGACATTATTATGGTGTATCTGCATCTTACTGAGGCTGACCATGGATCAACTTCCACTCATGTGTGTTGACTCTTGCAACAGTTACTACCTTCTGTGGTACAGTTTAAGGCAGGGTACCACTGGTTTGCCTTCATGTTTGTGTTTGTTTGAATCCTGTTTCTGTTTCAATGGTACGATCACTGCACATATATGAGTGCCTAAAGTGCATTTGTGTAGGACCCAGCATTTGCACATGCATTGTACATCTGCATGGGTACCATGACAGTCACCACTTAGCTCTTAAGGAACATAACACACTGACCAGGTGTGGCATACTGTTAGCCCTGTTGGTATGACTATGGTGATGCAGGTCATTGGTGTTGATGACATCTAACATGCATTGAGCATGTGTTGGTATATGATGAGCCTTCCCGGTTCATAATGGGATAGCTGAGTGGCCATGATTATGGTTTCCTGTCTCAAAACTGATATTCCCCATTACAGCACAATGACAGTTGGGATTTCTGAGGCATGGTGGATGATCTGGCACAAGGTGCAATTTGGATTACACTTTGGCACAAAGGTAGTTGCTCAGCATAATGCCTCTTACGTTGTGCAAGTGCAACTTGCATGGGGGTGTACATATCCCTCAGGAAGTTGGACACATCTGTGGCCCATATGTTCTAATAAAGGATGTTGGCCAAGAGGTGAGGTATGCGTTATAACATGGTCATGCAGGGGTGCTCTCCAAAGCGTTGAACCATATCTCAATCAATGCACAGATATGTTCTCCATGTATCAGATGGCCATAAGTGAGTCCATATTGAGTACCTGATTTGTATCATTGAGTAGCAAGACCCACAGTTTATTTACTGGCTGTCCCTGTTGCACCAGTGGACTTTCACTTGAACCTGGCATGATGAGGGCACCATAGGGGAAGCATGGGCCATTGCCAGTAACCAGATTCTCAGGGGTGACAGGTGCAGGCCCTATTTGGCGAAGCATCATGGTCTGTCAACCATGTTATCTCAGGCAGAGAGATGCTGGATACTCTTTGAATTACACCAGTACATTTCATGATTGTGGAATGCAATCCTTGTCCCTGTACTGCTGCATCATTCTGACCAATGGCAGAATGCTACCCAGAACTTGGGAAATACCTGAATGGGCTACAAGGCCTAACAGTTCCTACATGTGTTTCCATGCAGTCCAGGCTACTGCATCACAGGTCCTGCATAACAACATAGCATATGCCACAGATGTGTATAGTTCTAAAGGTGGTCGGAGTGTTATGGGTATGTGGCTAATCATGGCAGACAGGCAGTTGACAGTATGTTTGCTCTCATATAGCTTGGTGTGTAACATAGTGCTAGGGTTTGTGTTTACAAATGAGTACTGTTGCCTATGTTTCTGGCCACGTGTTCTGAGGTGTGACGCAATTATGCAAACTATGTCGTACAGTCTTTGTATTCTGTTGTCTGTCTATTCCAACTTGGGAGGCCTCTTGCTTGGTGAGATACTTAGAGGGCTCTGTGGGTGTGTGTATCTGGTGGGATGTGTGTGCCCTTACTGTGTTCTGTTAAGGGTATGTGTTGGTTGTGGTGATAAGATACAAGTGTTAACCTACATCTCTTGACTGTCTAGTCCAGTCATGGGTGTAGTATGGACTGCCTCCAAGATCACCCCTGTAGCTGCATCCTAGACAATGTGCGGGGTGTGGTGTTATGTGGGTTTGGCAATGTACATGGCATAGAGATTGCATTTCTGCAGGATGGCCACATACACAAAGCTGACATTAGTAAACACCAGTAGTTGACTAGTGGACATGCCTGTATGAGCATTCAGTACTACAAGTACCACGTACTGTATTTAGTATTCTTACTGCTTATGAAGATGTTTTAGACAGTGATGCTCACATATAAATATTTGTGTTATGGATGTGGCAACACTAGCTATTACAGGAACAAGGTAGCTACCTTTAGTAGCAATTTCCCCATCTGAGGGCCACATCACATCCTGATAGTTGATTACAGATGATGCAAGTGTGAACAGGGCTGTATCCTTGTCTGGGTATATATTCACATCCCCAGCAGATCCATGAGCTCTGTTGTGCACAGACACCTACTCCCCACACAGAGTCATATATCAATAGACTCTGCTGCCACTATCGACATGATCAGGATATAATCAGATAGTGGACGCCATCACCTATGAAGCAGCTATTACACATGGACAGTAGTTTCCTACATCCTACACTCCTACTGCAGATGTCACACTGTTGTTAAAGATGATATGCACCCTGTTTCATTACCAGTACTGTCAACATATTTCCAAGCAACTGTTAGTCTGGCAATGAGAGGTTAGGCTACACAAATCTAAACGTTCAACCTGTGTGTCTCTACTGTCAATATCCACTCTATGTAGGTGTGCACATAGCCATTTGGCATAGCCCTGTAACAAGGGTCAGTACACATTTGCAGAACATGTACACATGCACAGCTGAAATTGCTTGCAAACAATACTAGAGAGGTGGATATTAGGCAAGGTGGACTTTTAGGCAAGGCTCATAAGACAAACTCACCACCGTACATAGCACAAGCAACTAGAAACTCATATTGCACACACTCGAGGCACTCCTCAGTACGGAGAACATCGATATCTGTGCAGTAACAGACACCCGGTTTAAGGCTCCAGAGCGTACCCCAGCACCACCAGGCTATAACTCATACCACACCTTTCGGCCACAGAACCCGGACCAGAACACAAAAGGCGGGGGTGTATCCATATTCATCAAGGATACTCACACCTCGAGGTTAGTGGCACAGCACGATGCATCATAGATCATCCAAGTGCAACTGACAATGGGCAACACTGCAGTCCAAATTGTAGCTTGCTACAGATCACCCATCATGACCCAGGACCCACATTCCGCATTTCTGGAGACACTGGGAAAAACGTGGGTCCTACCAAACACCCTAATACTTGGTGATTTCAACTACCCAAACATTAACTAGGAGAACTACTCAAGTACTAACTCCCTTGCCCAGCGTTTCCTTGAATTTCTCAACTCAAATGCCCTGGAACAACTGGTCTACACCCCCACCAGAGGGAACAACATATTGGACCTGGTCTTCACCAACATGGGCGACCGGTGTTCCAAACCAGACGTCAACCCCTTGCTGGTTAGATCAAACCATACACTAATCACTCTAGATATTTGCATTCCACCCACAACCCCAAACTAGGAAACCACCATTAAAACCTATTCCAAAGCAGACTTCACATTGCTTATGCCCGAGGTGAAAAGGTTCACAGCCCCCACGCCAATGGACAATGCTGTCCAAGATGCTGAAACCTATACAAAGGCACTCTATGATCATCTGCAGAAATGCATGGATCGTGCCATCCCAAGTCAAACCTAGACTCACTCCTTCAAGAACAGGAAATTGGTCTGGTGGACCCCTGCCATACACAGGCTCTACAATAGTAGTAGGTAACTAGTATATATAAGAGCGAAATCCCTAGAAAGACAGACATCCCTGATCAGTATCAGCAAGAAACTATGATCCCTCATGAAATCATCCAAGGCTAGCTTCAAAAGACAATTTTCCAAGGACCCTACAGATAACCACAAAGCATTCTTTAGCAATGTCAAGAACCTAAGTGGGAACTCTCAGATCTGCTCTGAGTTGGTGCAGACTGGCACAAAATACACTGAACTGACTGATATTGCCAACATTTTGGCAGACAGGCTCAGTGCAAACTTCACACCCCTATCAACCCCTAAATGGTCCTTAACCATAGCAGAAGAATGTACGGCCCTGGCAATCACCGACACACAGGTTCAAACAGCCCTATACAAAGCCACAATTACAGCCTCAATGGGACCGGACAGTGTCCCAGGCTGTGTCTTACAAGAGCTCCAAATGAACTAAACCCTAACCTAAACACATTGTTCAAACCCAGCCTCTCACTAGGCTACATACCCACAGAGTGGCACACAGCAACAGTTATCCCACTCCACAAAGGTGGCACCACAATGGACCCTAGGAACTATTGCCCTATAAGCCTGACTAGCCTGGTCTGCAAGGCTATGGAGCACATCATCATGGAACTCATTAACAGAGACATTGGGAACCTCCAGACACTTGACCCAACCCAGGTCTGCTCAGCCTGCAGGTCCAACTCTTGACCAGTCACAACTGGTGTCCCACAGGACTCAGTCCTGGGATCCCTACTGTTTGCCATATACTTCTCAGAGGTACAGGCAAACACAGGTGGACTACAGCAGACCGTGTTTGGTGACTACTGCAAACTGGGAGCCATAATTGACAGTCCAGCTGTCACAGACATCCTTCAAGGGGCCTCACATAGACCAACACAGGGTGTCACAGTCATGGCCTCCAGCTAAAGGCCATGAACTGCATGGTCATTGCATGTTGGGAAAACTAAACACCCACATATTAACACATGAGTGGCAGCCACTTTAATACAGACAAGATAATGGGTATGTGGGGACTACATTAGATAGTGATCTCTCCTTTGACAATCATATCTCCAAATTAATTAGGACATCTTTCTATGTAGGCCATCGGATTACTTAAGGGTTCGCATTTAGACATACTGAGATTATTGTGCCCCTTTACTCATAACTCATCAATCCCATTATCGAGTATGATAACCCATTTGGGATGTACTTCAGAAGACATATCCAACAGCTGGAGGGTCCACGAACATACCTCTCCAAGAGCATTACTGGCCTCAGACATGTGTCCTATGCTGCCAGACTGCATGCACTCTTGCTTTACTCAGTGGCATCTCGTTTACTCAGAGATGATCTTTGCTGCCCAACAAAGCAATGTCCATGTCAGGCTTAATGGATATGCTCCATCTATGGGAATCCATGTCACAGTGAGCCACACACTGTAATGAGCTAAACCTTGCCACAACCATAACTGGAAGATGCTGGAGTGACAGATTCCTGTCACAGGTACTCTCCATGCTTTGGAACTACATTCTTGATTACATTATACGGACCCCCTCACTAACACTCCAGGGAAACCTTGCAGAGTGGATGGGGAACAGTGGATACATCCCACAGATCCTGCAATTGGCTCTGCTCCACAGAGGGACAGTTAGTTAATCAATGGGGTGGTGACAGCTGACACATTTCGGCTAGGCGTATGAATGGCCTCAGGCAGTTATGTTACCTATGTACCTATGAACCTTTAAATACAGTATCAGCACATGCTGATAGCTTAATTTACTGTTCAGGTGTTGACTTACCTTGTGGCAATAGCAGTTGTGTGTGCAATAGTTGAGGGCTGCCTATGTAGGATGCACACAGTAGACCGCCTATACATGACAATTTACAGGTGGTCTTGTGTGTGTGCCATCCATGTTTACTGTGTGTGTAGGTGGAGAAGGGTGTCAGTCATAGGTGCCTACACTGTCATGTGTGTGTGCTATATGTTCCCTCTTTGCCAAGGCATGGGCATACTGGGCATGCCTCAGTCTGCCTACTGGGGCTGGCTCAGGGTGTTCATGGTCTGAGTACCTCTGTGCCTGTGGGGCCCTTGGCAATGGTGGTGGGCTGTGAGGGCCTTCACCATTCTGTCCCTGCTGCAGCTGTTTCCGCAGGATCATATTGTGTAGCATGGCACATACTATGAAGATGTGGGCATACATGCCTGAAGAGTACTCTAAGTCTCCACCAGATATGTCCAAGCAACAAAACTGTGATTTCAGCATCCCAAACACATGATCTGTGATGATTCTGGTTTGTGCGTGTGCCTCATTATGGTGTTCTTGCATGGGTGTGTGTGCATTTCTGATGGGAGTCATCATCCATGGTTCCAGTGCATACCCGGCATCCCCCACTAGGTGGTCATATGGGATGTCCCCCTTGGCAAATACCTGATACACCTGTGAGGCATGCCAGATGTGGGAGTTGTGATAGCTTCCAGGGCTGCCAGCATACACATCCATGATAATGCCCTGGGCATTGCACATGACCTGGCAGTTGATGGAGGGGTATCCCTTGTGTTTTGTGTAGCGCCTACCCTGCTCACCTGGTGGTGACTTGATGTGTATGTGCGTGCAGTCTATTGCACCCAGTACCTCTGGGTATTCTGCCACATGGTGGAAGAGACGCATATTGCTGGCCAACTCCTCCTGCATTCGGGGGAAGTATATGTGCTCATTGGCATGTGGTAACATGGCATCCAGGAACTGGTGGAGTACCCTAGAGGCTGATGCCTGTGAGACCCCCAGGATATCCCCAGTTGGCCTTTGAAAGGTACCAGTGGCTAGTATTCTCAAGCTTACACATACCTTTGTGTCCACTGGGATGGGTTCCCCTCTGTTATTTCTGGCTCTGAGGCGTGGCCGGCATAGCTCAACAAGTTGCTGTATGGTGCCCCTATCCACCCTGTATCTCCAGATCATTCAACCCATGGTAGGTTACCCTGGGTCTCCTCCTCCAGTGCCTGAGGTGGTTGTCAGCATCATCCTCCACACCACCTTAAGTCTCCAATGCATGCTGGTGAATCAAAGCTATGGCAGCCCCTAACGTGTACATATTAAAAGTTCCCCATATGTTTACACCTATGGTGCACAGTGTATGGGAATACACAAGTGTGTGTGAGGTGCTTTCACACTTTATACTATTGTGCTTTGGATGCTGCAGATGTAATTGGGTGTGTATGTGCAATTCCAGCTGCAGGGTATCTTAATTATGGGTTTTACAGCCAGTACTGCAATTGTGGGGCCTTTGGTGTTGAGTTATGCTTGCCTGCCGTGTTTGTTTGTTGCCCTTTAATTCACTTTTCAACCAGAATCCCCTCCTATTGACAGGCATGTATGCAGCTGCTGGCTTTCTTGTTTTGTACTTTCCCTACCCAGAAATGTCTTGTGAAATGTGTTATGTAGCTGATATACTGCAATTTTGCTTTGTTCTGCTTTGACAGTTCTGTTTTCTTTGCAGTACAGCACCTCCCCTTTCCTGTTCTGCAGGTAGCTGCTAGTAGCCTTGTTAGCTGTTGTCAATGGCCCACTGTAGGCTCCTAGGTATTAATTAGCCATTTGTACTCCAATTTCAATGCTGCAGCATTTCCTTATTTCTTTCCTATATCCTTCCTCTTTCAGCTGCAATGTGCAACGTGCATACCTGTTCACATGCATACTCAGTTACCTTAAGTGCTCTCCACTAAGCATAGCTATGGGCAATTCGACACACCCCTATCATGCAGCTTTGCCTAGCTAGGGGCAGACTGGTTTAGCAATGCTCCAGTGTGCTTACAGCAATGGTAACACACCCCTCTCTTGATGTCATTTTTATCTCAAGGGCTCACCTCCGTGTTATAATGCTACGCTGTTTTGTGCATCCTTACACCAGTGGGAAATCTGCAATTCACTATTACTCCTCTCATTTGCATGGCCTTGCCTACTAATTCCTAACTACTGTGCATAACACTGTCACTGCCTTTAGCAACCCTTGTGCCATGAGTATAGTGTAGCATGCCTGCCATTGACTATTATGGGGAAATTGTGATATGTGTTTCATTGCAGTTTTATTCTATATTTTTATATATTCCTTGCGATCCCGTTTGCGCACCGATGCCCTGTGCTTTAACTTCGTGTTAGTGTGGGCATTATATTAAATGTTCTTTTTCATATTTTGTGCATGTTGTTTTATGCCAATGGCTATATATTTAGCCATTGGCATATATTAACAATATAATACATGTGTTTGGTCCGCTGTCATGGCTCCGATTTTATGTCTGAAAAATGTAAACCGTTTTTTTCAGTTTACATTTCTGCATGCTTACTCTATGCCTGCACCACTTCCTGAATTGCTATATACCTTCATTTTCATGCTGCACTGCTGCGCATGGGGTGATTAGCATACAGGCGCCGGGAACTGTGCGGGCATAGCATACGCGGGTAGCGCACTTGGAAACAGCTCGTACTTGAATCGCTCGGTGGCCATATTTGGTGTTAGATTGCCAATGCTACACCTGAACCTAGTGCAAGCTTCATGAATCCCGGCGATTATTTAGTGTCTTTGCCAGTAATGACATAAACATTTTATAATCTATGTTTAGAAGTGATATAGGACAATATGAAGAACAAAGTTCCGGGTCTTTATCCTATTTTAATATTGGAGAAACAAAAATCTCCAAGATAGGGGTACATTTGATGTATATTTAACATCATTAAATGCTTTAAAAAAAATCTTCAATATATTTTCTGGTAGCAATTTATAAAGTTCAGGGATTAGTCCATCCAAACCTGGAGCTTTATTTATTTTATGATTTTTTATTTGATATTTAGTTTCCTTAAGCAAAAGTGTTTTATCAGTACTGTTTCTTTGTTGTTTAGTTATCTTATTGGTAATGATTTATTTTAGAAAGCTGCAAGACTATTGTTATTTATCATATTACTATTATTATTATTCATTTGCTTGTAATGATCCCTAAAACATTCTAATACATCCTCTAAATCAGTAACTGCTTTATTTTTAACATGTTTATATGAAGACCCCTTACATACAAAAGCATACATACATGCAAATATTTCAAGTATAGGCTCTAATGCCCTTCTAGCTTGCCAATATAGCAAAATATTCATTCCCATAATAAGCATCCAGGCTGTTCTTAAAAATATCTAAACTAGTACTTGCTTTAATGTCACTTGGTAGTCTGTTCCATGCATCAGCTACTCTGTCAAAGAACCAATTGTAACACTTCTCATTCCTATATAATCTTCTACATAGGTTGTCTGATGATTCTCTAGTACGTTTTGATAATGCCAAATATTTCCAGAGGTACTTGCCCCTAAATGCCCTATATACTTGAATAAGATCTCCTCTTAGATATCTGTAAGAAACACTGCACAAGTTCAGATATTTTAGTATTTCATAATAACTTAAATTTTCACACCCATGGATGCACTTGGTATATTTCCACTGTACTCTTTCTGGTTTACTCATGCTTGTTTTCTTATAGGGTTTCCATATTGTTTTGCAATACTCAAGTTTGAGTTTAATGCGAATAACAAAAAATGAATTCATTTTTGATTTACAAGACTTTATAAATCTTTTTAAACAAGTTATAATTATTTATCTATCATTAACCAACTGGTTGATATGATTAGAAAAACTCATAGCTGAATTTAGCCATATACCCTGGTCCTTAAATTAGTCTACAGTTTTAATCACTGTGTGCTGCATTGAATATTCACCTCTCAATTTATGTCTCCCAAATCTTATATACTTAGTTTTTGATGTATTTATCAGCATATTATTCTACTGTGCCCAAATGGTCAATTTAATCAAGTTATTTTGCAGACATGTCTTACCTGTAACACATGTAATAAGTTTACCCAGTTTCAGGTCATCTGCATATAGAATGTAGAACACCTCAGATGAAAAAATTAGGTCTGAAATATACAATCTAAACAAGTAAGGGCCTAGGACAGAGCCCTGTGGGACACCATGACTGTAACCAAGAATTTTACCTGCCCAGTTGCTGTATTATTCTTGCCGTGTTCTATTTGTAAGCCATGTAGCTATCCATCTTATCAAGAGTACATCAATACCTATTTGTACTAATGTATTGGTCTGTGTTTTGTGATTGACCGTGTCAAATGTTGAAGCTAAATCTATATAAACTACATTGCAGCACACATTTTCATTCATAGCTGGTATTATATTGTTATAGAACATCATGTTACAGGTGGTAATAGATCTGTTTTCAACATACAGTGGATATAAAAAGTGCACACACCCCTGTTAAAATGCCAGGTTTTTGTGATATAAAAAATGACAACACAATAAAGCATTTCAAAACTTTTCCCACCTTTAATGTGACCTATAACCTGTACAATTCAATTGAAAAACAAACAAATCTGTTAGGGGAAAAAATATAAAAAATAAAAAAATGTACAATAAGCTGGTTGCATAAGTGTGCACACCCTTAAACTAATACTTTGTTGAAGCACCTTTTGATTTAATTACAGCATTCAATCTTCTTGGGTAGGAGTCTATCAGCATGGCACATCTAGACTTGGCAATATTTGCCCACTCTTCCTTGCAAAAGGGCTCCAAATCTGTCAGATTGTGAGGGCATTTCTTATGCACAGCCCTCTTTAGGTCACCCCACAGATTTTCTATTGGATTTAGGTCTGGGCTCTGGCTGGGCCATTCCAAAACTTTAAATTTCTTCTGGTGAAGCCATTCTTTTGTTGATTTGGATGTACGTTTAGGGTCATTGTCATGCTGAAAGGTGAAATTTCTCTTCATCTTTAGCTTTCTAGCAGACACCTGAAGGTTTTGGGTCAAAAGTGATTGGTATTTGGAACTTTTCATAATTCCCTCCACTTTGACTATAGAAGCCCCAGTTCCAGCTGAAGAAAAGCAACCCCAAAGCATGATACTGCCACCACCATACTTCACCATGGGGATGGTGCTCTTTTGATGATGTGAAGTGTTGTTTTTTGTGACAAACGTACCTTTTGGAATCGTGGCCCAAAAGTTCAACCTTGGTCTCATCAGACTATAACTCATTTTCCCACATGATTTTGGGAGACTTGTACTGTTTTGCAAATTTTATCTGGGCCTGGATGTTTTTCTGTGTAAGAAAAGGCTTCCGTCTTGCAACCCTACCCCATAGGCCAGACATATGGAGAATATAGGAGATTGTTGTCACATGTAGTACACAACCAGTACTTTCTAGAAGTTCCTGCAGCTCCTTCAGTGTTGCTCTAGGTCTCTTGGCAGCCTTCCTGACCAGTTTTCATCTTGCCTTTTCATCAATTTTGGAGGAATGCCCAGTTCTTTGCAACATCACTGTTGTCCTGTATTTTCTTCACTTTTTGATGACTGTCTTCACTGTGTTCCATGGTATATCCAATGCTGCAGAAATTTTTTTGTAGCCTTCTCTTGACTGATACCATTCAACAATGAGATCCCCTTGATGCTTTGTAACCTCTCTGTGAACCATGTTTTTTGCTGTAGCAGGCAACTGAGTAAATGTCAGGAAAATTCTACTAGGACAGCTTAGCGTTATTTGGAGTTAATCAGAGTCTCTTTAATTGATGGCAGGTGTGTACCCAAGAAGACTGAATACTGTAATTAAAGCAAAAGGTGCTTCAACAAAGTATTAGTTTAAGGGTGTGCACACTTATGCAACCAGCTTATTGTATATTCTTTTTTTTTATATTCCCCCCTAACAGATTTATTTGTTTTTCAATTAAAGGTTGGAAAAGTTTTGAAATGATTTATTGTAGTCTCATTTTTATATCACAAAAACCTTGCATTTTAACACTGGTGTGCACACTTTTTATATCCACTGAATGCATGTTGATTTATGGTTTCAAGTCCCAACCTATCTAGTTCTGACAATAACTTATCCAAAATTATCTTCTTCATTATTTTCCACAACATGAAAGTAGACTTAAGGGTCTATATAATTATGGGATGGCCCTGCTCCCATTTCCCTTGAAGACAGGTTTAATAAGCACATGCCTCCAATCGTCAGGACTCTTCCCATATTTATATGACCTAGTGAATAATAGATATAATGGTACTATAAGTTCTTGCTGAAGTGTTCCCAGGTTATGATTTTTTTTTCAAATTATTCAATCTAATGGCTAATCTGTGTAAACTTTTAGAAAATACTGAAAAAGATTGAAATTTTATTTTTTCTAAATTTATAGAAACCTTATGACTAAGAATATCCACATATTTTTGATTTAAGGTTTTTAATTCTAAATTATTAGTTTGATAATTTGGTTTAGTTTGCTTTCAAAGAATCCCAAAGAATAATCTTAGTAACTTTTCCATTATTGTCAAACTCTAAGAAGGTGTTCATTTCATTAATAAACTGGTCTTTAAAACCCTTAATAATTATTGTATATACTGGAAGTTTATTACATATTATTAAATTATTAAACTTCAATGTGTGTGACTCTTTCGGCTTATCCCGGTTAGGGGTCGCCACAGCAGAACTCCGGTCTGCTAATGTTTGGTAGTGGATTTTTATGTGCCTAGTTACCAGCCCTGATGCACAACCTTCAACATGAGATTAAAAATCATTGCATTGTGGTTAGTCAATGGACAGGAAATAATTAATTCATCTTCAGTCTTAGAGTGTAAGTCATTTTAGACCAAAAAAACTTGTCTATAACGGTTTTAATGCCAAACCTGAAAGAGTAATGTGCATAATTTAGAGATTTAGATCTTAAATCTTAAATGTTTCTCATGTTCATTATATTAACGAAGTGATTACAATGAATTGCAACTGATGATAATCTTAGTTTTCTATTAGCTGTGGTGTCATTCTCTAATAACACACAATTAAAATAATCCGCTGCAATTAATTCGCCCTTATATAATGAGCTATAGTATCTAAATACCCTTTAGAAACTTTTGCTGCATTTCCAGGAATCCATTAAGAGTTAACTAAGATATAATGCTTTTTTTGTCTATTTCTATTACCACCACACTTTACATACCATTCTTATCTGAATAGGAATCAGTCACTTTTGGCATATTCACAGAATGTTCCCATATTATAAGTGTACCTCTTCTTTTTGTTCTAAAGTGAGACCCAACTAAGATTGAATAATCTTTTAAAAACATTCTATCTACATCTTTGGATAACAAGTCTGTGTCTTGCAAAAGGGCAATATAAGCCGGATGATGTTTCATGTATTTCAAAAGACTACTTCATTTTACTGGATTATTTAAACCATTAATGTTCAATTATATACATCTATAACCTGACATTTATACTAGACAAATCTTTATTTATTAATATGACTTTAGATATAAACCAGATAAGAAAATTTCTGTTTATAACATACCATGACATGGACAAGACCCTAAAGACTAAAACTAAATAACTAATACTAAGAACAAAACTACCCCATTACAAAATAACACATTCCTAGTTTAATAATGTAATTATACAAACTCGTCTTTAGCATTGGCAGAAACTATCTTGCCTAATCTTATTGCTAGTACTTCTAAATTAATTTTAAATTATTGTGTGGTTCTTTACCAGGGATTTCAGCCATTGTGCAAAGTTTTTTGTTCTACTTCTAAATTAATGCTAACATCAATTTAAAATTATATATTCAAACTCACTCATTTTCACTTAGTCCAAACATATGAACTTTACTTATGTATATGTGCTCACTATAGCTTAATTACTCTTGTATATAACATTAATATTATTCTATATTTACAGAAACCAAATGTATAAATAACAATATTATTATTATTATTATTATTAAAGCCCCTCTCATAACATCTTTTAAGACTTTTATACATTTAAATGAATTATATAATACCTTTAGGATCTCTGGTATCACTAGAATGAAACACATAGGCTTATTCCCTTGCATTACTATATTGCCAAAACCTCTTTTCAGATAATCATACAATGTTTAGGCTTGTACTAATCACCACATATTAGTTCCATTTCCTGAATTACCAGTTGTAAGTAATACAGTCTTTCTGACATCACAAAACCATGATGTCAGAACCCCGTCTTATCTAATGGTACTATTCTCTGGTTTCATTCCATTGGACTATATAATTGCCAGAATACCTGCTACCATAATCATGAGAAACATAAAATTTATTATGATATAAAACCATAATGTGATAACCTCAGCTATAATAAAGTATATTTCACTAAGAGTGCATTATATCATATCCTTGTTATATCCTAACCTCTGCTACTATCAACATGAAATGAAACATTAAAGTACTAATGAATCAGACCATGACATATCTAAATAACCATACATCTAACCATTCCTGAACTAAAATTAAAATGTAACCATTATCATCTTTTTTATAATCAATGCATATAAAACATAATTGGACACCAGAGAAATATTTGTTATACATTTCAAATATGCCAAATCTACAATTTTTCATTCTCTGTAATATATTAATGTGTGTAAGTCAAACTAAGTAAATGACTGTCAATCTCTCTCTCTCTCTCTCTATATATATATATATATATATGTGTGTGTGTGTATATATATATATATATATATATATATATATATATATATATATATATATTTATGATAGGATAAACACAAACATCCACTTTAAGCAAATAGAATATCAATATGAATGAAAAGGAACTATACTTCTAACACTTTGTTAAGAAATATAAATAAAACATGCATATATAGTCATATCTCAAGCAAATGTTTGTATCAGCCTACCACTATAGCTAGTTCAGTGTTATTTTTATACTCTTATTACCTATAAGTATTAAATAGTACATTTAAAAATTACATTTCTGTATATCATAAACACACATATAATAGCATATTATTCTCCATTATATAACTCAAATATAACTGTGTAATTTCACTTTATACAAGAATGTATTAATCTACAGCTATGTTTCCTTTTACTGTATGCATTAATTACTTTGCTTATTTTAACAGTTTTATTTACTAACTCACTAATTTTAAAATCATATAATTCATTTTAATTCTGTGAAGCTTCAAAAAGGAACAAGTTGCACATGTAAGACACTAACCCCCGAATTTACTATTTCTCCATGCAGAACTACCTTAGTCCTGCATGAAGGCAGCCGTTTAGGAGCAGGATGGCAGTGAGCCATGCATAGTAATGAGACGCTGACTGAGCTCCTAATCTTACATGGAGCATATAAGAGTGCAGGGGATGTGTCTGAGAGCAGAGCTCTCAGAATATACAAGCCCCTGCAATGAAGAACAGCAGAAAGGGGTAAGAAATGAGCAAGACTGCTCATAGGTGTCCGCATATCCCCACCAACATCCCCCCTCATGTATAACAACAAGTAATCACCAACAAAATGAACAAACCCTTTTTTTATTTTAAAATCCAATTAAAGCTAACCGTAGGTGCGCGGGTGTGCCCATCGCTTAGCTATGGTTAATGTAGCTTAAATGGCTGAAGAGGATAACAAGGAAGATATATGCAAGTGATGCAGCGTAACAATAGTGAAGTGGGCAGAGTATTCACATTACGGGCAGGTGTTCCCGGTTTGAGTCCCACTACAGCACATTCCATTTTCCATGGCAAAGCACATTATGACTAATATTTATGTTGCATAACCCACTAAATAACATATACTTATTTACTGGAGTTATGCAGTAAATGCAGATGTGAGGTGTCAGTGTCATAATGAATAAAGCACTAGTAAGCAGGTTTAAGCACCAATAAGTAGAAGTAAGTATATTTAAGCACTAGTAAGCGAGCTTAAGCCCATTTGCAGTGGGGGGTAAGCAATGTGCACACAGGTTAAGCAATACTGAAGTTACCTCCCTGTAAGCATGTTTAACCGGAGGTTAGCATTGCTTACCCTCGTGCAAAACTGCACAAACCCGCTTACAACTGCTCAAAAGTGCCTTCATCACTCTGTATCCAATGGTCCTTGTTCTGCTGAGCAACAAAATAAACAGCCATGCAGGTCTCAAACCCAGGACCCTATACACCATAATCACAGTAGCTAACCACCAAGCCAGTACCGAACCACAGAAAAATGAGGTATCAGCAAACAAGTCTTCACCATAGTAAAACCAAACTGAACCTGTGAAAGAAATCAGTATACAGACATATGTGCCTTAACCAACTACATAACATAAATACGTGAACTGGAGTACAACAGTAAGGCCAGAAGTCAGGTGTAATTGTAATAGAGTGTTGAAGTCCCCAATAAAACACAAGGACCCCATGCAGTGTACATACACATGAATCATGGATACCAGGCATACATATAAGGTGTAATGAATAATAACTCAATGCCAAAAAGGAATTATAATGCAAAGTCTAATGTAAGCAACGCTAAGCATTGCACAGGCCAGCTTATGAGGTGTAAGCAATGTGTAGGCCAGGTAACTCAATGTGCCCAGTGTTATACCCCTTTAAACAATGCCAACCCTAGGTAAGCAGGTTTGCCCATAGCCTAGCCTTTTCAAAACCAGCCAATCATGGAAAAGTGTGGGAAATCGTCCCTACTTAAACCCAAGAGGCGGGAATACATCTCATAACTGGTTGTAGCTTCCCCTTGCAGGCACAATGGCAGTTAGGGGAGAAGGTGCACGCTTTCAGGCGCAAGGCTGGTGCATCCAGGAGTCCAAAGTCATGGCAGGACTCCTTGTCAAAGACCATGATCTGAAACTGCTTCAGGGCAGTACCAGGGCTCCCAATATAAGGTGGAGGCCTGGGACCATCTTGCCTATGACCTCAACAGTGCCGCTGGCATACCTCAAACTGGGGAGCAGGTCAGGCATCACTATGCCGACCTGAAGCAGCATAAGGGGGACCTCTTGGAGGAGTGGAGACAAGAGGCTAGAGCGGCAGGGGATGTTCAGTTGTGTGTAAGTATCACCCCACTATGTGTGTAATAATTGCCAGCTCAGTTATATCATGGATAGGTATGGCTAAATATTCCTCTTATGTCTTCCACAGCTGCAGTGGAGCAGACCGTGAACCAGGAGGCCCACATCAGTCACCTGGCAAGGTTGCGATGTGAGGCAGGTCAATAACACTCATGCATTTACTGTCATAGGAAATAAAACTAAAAGTAGTAGTAAATTAATTGCCTGTATAAAACCTGTATTGTTCAAGGCAAGTACTGCATACGCTAGAGAATATGGCAGGAAGAGTCTCATATGGTTTGTATGTCAATAAAAGTGTAATAGCCTGACAATAAAGGTCTAACTGCTGGACTGCATGTGTATACTCTGGTATCATATGGCAATGTAGATTCGCAATCATGTAATAGTACTCCTGTATTAAGCACTGTTACCTACACCATGCACCATAAATTGAATGTGTAGGAATGCCTGTATATGACAGTTATAATCCCCAGAGACCATTTAGTACAACTGAGACACACATAGTAAACAGGAAAAATGCAGACAACAAAACCTGAATAGCACATTGTTTTTTTAGCACACACAGCCATGGTTCGAATCCTGCCAGTGGTAGTACTCTGCATACAGATCCATACCCCACAACTGTACAGATATGTCCAGAATGCCCAGTAAAGTGGCCCATATCTGTTGTCAATCAATCTGTCCCCCTGGGGAATCAGTGGGATGATCGCAGACATATAGGCAGCAAACAGGAAATACAACTGATTGACACACATCTATGAGAACAAAGCTGGTACACTAGCAACTCCCCAGTACCTTATGAGACTAAGAAGCCACACATGTCCCATCCACACCCCAACTTCTTAAGCTGTGGTCAGAGTCTGTACAGTAACAGAGTGAGATTTATGTGCATAATAGTAATGTTGAATCTGGTACTGTGTGTGTGGGAACATTCAGGTAGTGCTAATAAACATTTCTCCCACAGGTCTGTCAGATACCAACACTGTGCTCAGAAATACAAGAATGATACCCAGTACTGGTACTGTTTACATTGGTACTGTATGGCAGTGCGGCTGATGCAGTTGCTCTGAATAATGAGGTATTACACATTACTGTCACCCACACTGTCCTACAACATATAACTGTCTAGGAAATCTGTATAAGAGTGCTGTAATACAAGGTCAGAATGCAAAAGCACAGGGGATTAATACAATAGAAAGCAGATACGAGATATACAACAATATCTATACAGCAGACACAACTGTGATGGACAGTGTGTTTAAGTTGTAGCAGACACAGCCATGGTCTGAATCTTGGGAGTGGAAGTAGGCTGCATACAGAATCATACCCCACAACTGTACAGATGAGGCCAGAATGTCCAGTATATGGGCCCATATCTGCTGACTGTCCCCTGGTAAGTCTGTGGGATGATCCCAGATGTTCTGTCACTGTAGCAACCCCTGAAACTGTTAGGAGCATAATAAGCCAAGTATGTCCTATCTACAACTCATGTTGTCAATCTGTGACCAGAGTGTATACAGTAACAGAGTGAGATGTATGTGCATAATACTAACGTGTAATCTGGAAGTTTGTGTGGCAACAGTCAGGTAGTGCTAACAAACATTACTCTCACAGGTACGTCAGATACTAACACTGTGCTGAGAAATAAAGACCATAAAAACCTGTACTGGTACTGTTCACTCTGGTATTGTAGGGAATTGTGAGTGTTGCAGTCTCTCTGAATAATAATGTATCACTGATCACTGTCACCCACACTGTGCTACATAATATAACTGTGTAGGAAAGCATGTATATGTGTGTGTCAGTTCACTAAAGGTTGAAGATGGCAATATTCTAGATATGTCCCTGCACACCTGCATGTGATCAACACATGGCCAGAGTCTGTGCAGAAAGAGTTGGATAGCTATGTGCACAACATCAACCCGGAATCTGGGAGTATTTGTAGAAACAGTTAGTGTTAACAAACATTCCCTCCCCAGGTATAACAGGTAAGAGGTGTATACTGCAGGTAAAACCAGTTCATGTATAATGATGATAACAGCCATATCACTGTCCAAACTAAGGCTAAAGGGTAATGTAGTAAGACGTGTAAGGTACAGATAACAACACTGACTAGGTGAGTAATGTGGACTACAGAAATATACTAGTTGTTAACTGACGTCTTTCACTCCCCTCCACCATATCTCCAACAATAATCAACATACCCACTCCAACTGGTATTTAATGACACCTAAGCTCTGATAATGTCCAAATGTTTGATAAGTATATTAATTGCTCCCATGCATGTGCTATAATGAAATATTCTAACATTGGTGGCATGGCACCATTAATGTACTTGCATGCTGTGGTGGCATGGTGCCATCAATGTACTTGCATGCTGTTCTTATTACCACTGTGGTCGCATATATGCATGTATTCTGTTTGCTATGCAACTGTTCCTTATCTGGTGTCTGGGTTAATGGAAATATTTATGCATGCCGTGATACCTATCCCTGGAATGTGCTGACTATTACTAACCCACATATGATGATATCATCTAAATGCTATAGCACATTTGGGAACCCACCTGTCCCACCTTAGCTGGCCGTGGCATGGGGCACCAGCATGTCAGGGGCCCAACCTGGGACTTCCCTGTCAGTTGGTCTTCCAGCACCTTCAGGTGGAACCACCTCAGGGGATGGGGCTTGCCCTCCCGGGAGTGGACGCGGACAGGAACCTGTCATCCATCACCAGGTTAGGGTCATGGTGCGTAGAGAGCTCAACCAGCAGCTTGGTGATTTTCTACACCAGCTTGAGGGCCATGTGTCACAACTAGAGCATCAGTTTGGCTCTGTGACTCAGCCCCCAGCACAGCCACCATCAGGGCTGTGAAGGTGCAGTGGTGACTGCCCATGGGTGGGGACCTCAGTCCCACTGTTTCCACTAGGGGGCTCATGGGCTTCCAATTTCCCAACACCCCTCCCCATCAAGGTATTTACCGCCACATGTATCATGTACCACCCCTGCATGCGTCCTGATTGTCTTGTCTGTTAACCTACCCAACCTACCTCCCCAAATATACCTACTATCCCACCCCAACATCCCACTCTCACTTGAAAAAAAAGGGCAATCTGTTCCCAAAAAAAAAAATTCTCACCC
>NC_056732.1:1426600790-1426785826 GCF_019279795.1 Protopterus annectens
CACTATGTAATCCAATACAAATACTGTCTGTGTATTTTAACTGTGGAGCTTTTCTCCCCGGGTCTCCGCTAAAAATAGACCTACGTCCAGTCGGACACTCCCGGTCAACAAATTTAAATAAATAAATATATATATATGTATAGATATATATATATATATATATATATATATATATATATATATATATATATATATGTAGGTATATACGGACATAGTTATATTTATGTAAGCAGATATAAATATCTATATAGGCACATACAGACATACATCTATAGATAACAATGGGCAAATAACAAAAACATATATGTCCACATGCACTGTTAATGAGGTTGAGAGGCCCCAAATAATATACTTCTTGTATGAATAGGTATACCGCCCCCAGCCAAACATGTCCACCCTGCAATACACTATCAAATGTTGCAGATCCCATAACCAGGACCTGACATGACATGGGCATTTCTAGGATACATATACACAGACAAATATATGCAGATACAGATATATATATATATATATATATATATATATATATATATATATATATATATATATATATATATAGTTATATATGTAACTACGCATACACATGCAGAGATATGTATAGTAAGATACATATGTAGTAAGTGCATACAATATGGAGTAGCCACTATTCCTACAGTTACCACCTTACTAACTGGAGACTGTATGAGCCACCAATACAAATGACAGTCATTGCCAGCAACATATACCCACAGAGAAATCAAAGGATATAGCACAACACACAGGTTTGCATTAATGGGAAAGCTTTATATGTGTACTATTACAGTTGTATATGCCATGTGGTATAGCTGTTTAGACACGGACATCCACATAAACTGACTAATGCAACTGTGAAACAGTTATATTAATACAGTAGTCTAGAAAAGTTAACAAAAGTTGCTGTCCAGGCCAAGGCCATCAAGTATTACAATAGTAAAGACAGACTGGGCCACAGGATACCAAACAATCAACAGTAAGTAATGCAGATGTATAGTTCTGCAGCCTCTATCTACACCCTGTAGACAATCCATAGGGGGTAAAGACCTCATCTGCCACAATGGGATGTAACTGTTACATAAAAAGTCACAACTGACACCATCACAAGCACACTGACAAACAGAACAGTCTGTATGGCAGGTGGCAGTAGGCCTGCATTTAACCAAGGTGGATTGTATGGTACTGTACATCCATACACCTTAAGGCAGCTCACCTCTGATGGCCTTCAGGACTTTAGGCTTTCAGGATTCTGTAGCGCTCCCATATACACACACACATATAAATATATATATATATATATATATATATATATATATATATATATATATATATATAGATGTATATATATATATATATATATATATATATATATATATAGATGTATATATATATATATATATATATATATATATATATATATATATATATAGATATACTTATATGTATATATAGATATATGTATATATAGCTATATATGTATGCACATCCTATGTGTACAGATATGCCTAGTTATGTTGGTATATATATAGATATTAATAACTAGATGTGCATACATATCTATTCTGATATACCTACTACTGTCAATATATATGTAGATATCCATATGTATATGTGCATATGTATCTCTATCTGTATATGTGTAGACATATATTGCTCAGTATATGTATATATCTGGGTGTTTATTTGTATAGCTATGTACATATACATATCCATCTATGTATGTCGATATGTGTATGTCTATTTACATATCTGGATAATCATATCTACATAAATCCTAACCATATGTCCTGAACATGGAGTGTAGCCCTACCTCAAACCCTATAGTCCCAACTTTGTAGTGAAAGGGGATGTCAGGTATGTATAGCAGGTATATTTGTAGACTATTGCTACTGTAATAGAGAGTGTCTTCACAGACGTGGTGTGTGTGGGATGTCACATCTGCTTTTAACATGTGCACCATTGGCTACTGACAGACATCCGAAGGAAATCATAGTACAGTACCACTGCTAGCACGTAATGCTCCTGTGGACTACAGCAGGGTTAATGGCCAATATATGTGGACAGTCTGACACACACTGGACAGTCTAGAGGTATAAACATAACCCATTAGTGCAAGACATGTGGAGCACTCCTGACAATGTGGATGTTAACAGCCATGTAGATGGGTATAACACATAACTACTGGTATACATGTGCCCCCATAGGTTATGCATTTACACATCCCTGCCTGTCCTGCCACATACTAACCGCTGGTACAGAGGTGCCATGGCCACATACTACCCACTAGATATTGACATACATTTGTACAGCATCCCAGTGCTCTGTCTGACATACATGACTGTTATGTTGGCCCTGTAGCAGTACATCTGGCAAGTATTTGGACATTAAATCTCACTGGGTAAGTACACTAAGCTGCTAGGCATGTAAAAAAGCAGTGTGCAGGCTACAGGCAACCAGACTGGCCTACATTTCCTATGGGGGAATGCACATGTACCTGCATATATAGCAGGCTCTACAGGCATGCCACAGCACAGAGTAACATACACCTGTGTGAAAGTGCATAACCACAACCAATGTGAACACAGCCACAGCCACATATGGTATGCTATTGCATTATTACAGTATATGGACTATCTGTTCAATACCAACCTCATATGTGCCACTCACACACTAGCCCTACATATACTAGGCTGCTACACAGTGTGCTCCGATGACTCTCTGTGGTATGGGACATGTGCGTGTATGGCCCTACAAACATGTCAGCCGATAGGGTAACATACAGTGGAGCAGCATGTAACATCAGATAGAACAGGACCAAGAAGAATGCCATCTACTGCAGTCTGTACACAGGACAAGGTACATATCAACAATACACACACTGTCAACAATCACCATAAGTACACAGACCTCAGTACTGTACACACAAGCACAGAATGTCCAGGTTATGTCATCAAATATAACCCCTACTATACATAACATGTGTAGCAGTCTGACATCTCACTGGCTTGTTATCAGATGTGATGTCACTAATTATGGTTTACAGTGCATATGCACCCCTTACTGCATGACATATGTACAAAGGTTGACAGGGTTGTGGCTGGAGGCACATACACAGGGCCAATATTGACATGTTGCTGTGATAACCTCATACATTTACTGTTGTAACTGGGTTTGTTGCAACATATGTCCTATGAGGGATATGAAGTCAGTAACTCTCACAGCTGTCACCATCTACAGACTGCAATCCTCACACTACCTTCTGCAGTTCACAGATAGGTGCTCTGTGGGTAACACCTGAAACAAAAGGCACCACACACTGGCCAGTCTGCAGATAACCCTACAGATGGGTGTTCCCTCATAAACATAGCATTGACATGGCAGGTATGAAAACATGTAGGACAGCCATATCCACACACACCCTGTTAAACCAACATTACTCCAAATGCAGTACAGCAGAACATCCCCCTTCTGTGTGCTAGCCTGTTTCCACAGTGTATGTTGTTAGAGGTAAATCCCCAATCCATCTGATATGCTGTTTGCCAAAAAACAGATTGAGTTCCTGCTCACAGTGAATGAAAAGCCCAACACCAACATGATGCTCCTAGATATTGGTGTGTGTTTCCATGCAATTGGCTATGGGAATGTTACCACAGCTGTTCTACATGCAATCATTTACAGGAGGGCTGCAATCCATGCAGAGACCATCAGCTGGTCCTGAGCATCACTTACAATACACATGATGCTGCCTAAGCAATGCAGGTGTAAGTCTTCACACCCACCAGTGAGGGAGTGAGAGAGGCAAACAGAGGCACAGAAAAGCCAGGGATGGGTGGAAGAGTAAAACTTAAGCATGTTTGTGTCACACACCTACCAGTACAGGGTATCAACCCCCTGACGACTATGTAGTGCTATCACATGTCCATGCAGTTAGTGGATGCACCACATAGGTTACATGTTGGGGAGCCCTCAAAACATATATGTGATGGTGAGTGGCATCTGCAACAGGGATATGGTACCTGTGTGGTAGGTGTAGTACACGTGCCTGTCCACATGAACAGGTGTCAGCGTCAACACAGCCCCACTCTCACAGGGACGCACACACATTGACACACTTGGCAGGACCAGGAATACAACTCATCACTAGTAGGATTGCCACAACACAGTACTGTGCAGGAATCACATGCACCACAGGGATCATACAGAGGTTATAGGTGCAAAGGGTATGTGGAGGTGTCTTACATCAGACAGCATGCTTCAGTATGCCTATGGGGGTTGTAGTGATTGTGAATGTGGTCATATGCATCATACACCACACACACAGACACAAGTGCCAGTACTGACATGCATGGGTACACTGCTTCATGGGTGTGTTGTGCCAGATGGCTATACAAGACTTGATGATGGGTATACCTTGGCATCAGGCCACATGACAATGGTCTACAATATGGGTCAGGGATGTAGTGTCTGGAGTTGCCCACAAAGTTGTGTATTGTATTCAGCATCCAGTCACCTGAATGACTATTGCATGTGGCCAATGTGGTGCATTGCTTGCTATGTATGTGTTTCTTAGTCCATTATTTGGACAGTGTCTGGGATGTGCACACCTCCCACATGCATGTACAGTGACATGTGGAACTGTACCTGGGGTGTCTGGCCCGTGTTGTGCACACAGAATGTTATCATCAGATGTGCCAGTCCTGGCCTCATGTGGTGGGAACTGTTAATGGACAGCTGGTTGACCCTGCACCTACATTGTTAGCATGATACCAGTATTCCCTGTTGTCAGTGGCATCTGTCCATACAGGGCTTGTGTTTCTGGCATGGTATGTCCTTTGTGGGTCACATTTGATAGCACCACAGGTGTTGCAGGTGTCCAGTGAGGAACATGGGGGATGTGCACTATCGGCATGTACATGCCTATTTGACTGATGGACAGGGTGCCATGCCCTCTGTAGCCCACTGCAATCACACCATGGTTACTATCAGTGGGCAATATGCAGGGTACTACCAGCATAGCTGCTGTTGCCTAGGCAAGTGTGTGTGTGTGTGTGTGTGTGTGTGTGTGTGTGTGTGTGTGTGTGTGTGTGTGTGTATGAGACATAGGTTGAGATTGTTCCATGTGTAATACAAGGGTTTCTAGCGTTGTTCAGCTGGCATTGATGTCACATTTAGGGGTATGGATTTGCACCTCAGCCTCTCTGCTATTTCACATCTGTTATCCCTGTAAGATGGACATATACTTGGCCCACCATATAAGAAGTTTGCAAAACCCACTCCACATTGAGTCCATTTATTGCACACTCACAACCACCTCCACACAGGATGCAAATGACACACACACACACACACACACACACACACACACACACACACACACACACACACACACACACACACACACACCCCTGTCATGTCTGGGATTAGTATATTACACTATAGCACTATGCTGTTATAAGAAATGCCATGGAGATTACTGGAGTACTCCTTCCCCAAAGGTGTATTTCACAGTGAATGACATCAGCAGGATTGCCAAAGTAGGGCATTTAAATTGTACTGAGTGTGACTAGCTTAAAATGCATTGCTCCCTATACCAACATAGAAACACACACAAAACATCCACAACTGCCATGTGTGGGAATAGAACCCCTTCCAGAGTTCTATATCACACTACAGCATAATGCTGTTATAGGACATACTTTGGGGATTGCTGGAGTACCCTTTCCCCAAAGGTATATTTCACAGGGAATGACAGCAGCAGGATTGCCAAAGTAGGGCATTTGAATTGTACTGAGTGTGACTAGCCTAAAATGCATTGCTTCTTACACAGACATACAAACACACGCAAAACATCCACAACTGCTATGTGTGGGAATAGAAACCCTACCAGAGTTCTATATCACACTACAGCATGATGCTGTTACAGGATGCACCACAAGATGTGCTGGAGTGTCCCTTACCACAAAGGTGTATTTCACAGTGAATGACATCAGCAGGATTGCCAAAGTAAAGCATTTGAATTGTACTGAGTGTGACTATCATAAAATGCATTGTTCTGTACACACACACACACACACACACACACACACACACACACACACACACACACAATTGCCAAATCTGAGATTAGAATTCCTTCCTAACTATTTTATCACACTACAGCTGTAAACAGTTATGGAACATGCTACGGAGATTACTGGGCTACAATCTTCCCAGAGGTGTATTTCTAGGTGGATGACATCAGCAGCATTACCAAATAGAGCATCTGAATTGTAGGGGGTGTGACTACTCTAAAAAGCATTGCTCTCTACACAGACAGTCACACTCACACACTTGCCAAGTCTGGGATTAGAACTCCTACCTAACTATCTTATCACATTACAGTGGTATGCAATTATGGGACGTGTTTAGGTTCATAGGTAGGTACTAAGCTATTGGCCTAGGGCCTATATAAGCCTAGCCAAAGGTACCCTGGCTTTTGCCACCCAAGAAAATAATTTTCCTGTGCCACTGTCGAGCAGAGCCACAGAAGTGATCCCCGGGATGAATTTCCTATCTCCCATCCAATCATCAAGATTTTTCTTGAAGAGTGCTGATGAGGAGCTTTGTTTGATATAGATAGGTAGTTTGTTCCAGAGTATGGGAAGTCTCTGGGACAGGAATCTATCCCTCCAGCATGTTCTGTTTATTGTGGTGATAAGGCTTAGGTCCCTAGAGCGTGTAGCTTGTAGGCATTGGGATTTCTTTAAGTGGAGGATGTCTAAAAGCTCTGGGTTTGACATAGCTTTGTGTGTTAGGCAGAGATCGCCTCTGAGTAGGCAATATGCAACGGAGTAAAGCTGCAGTTTATTGAGACGGTCTGCATGGGGCATCTCTTTGAGGCTGGTAATCCTCTTTGTGAGGTATTTCTGTGGCCTTTCTAGTTGTTGTAGATGTCTTGTGAGGTACATACCAAAAGGGGCATTGTACTCTATAATGGGTCTAATGAGTGACGAGTAGAGAGGAACAATTACCTCTTTTTTCCTGGATGAGAAACCTTTTGTGATGAGGTGTGCCAAGTAGAAGGATTTCCTGACTACTGTGGCAACATGATTATCAAAGCAGAGACTGAGATTACTGGACTACAACCTTCCCAGAGATGTATTTCTAGGTGGATGACATCAGCAGCCTTATCCAAGTAGAGCATTTGAATTGTAGGGAGTGTGACTACCCTAAAAAGCACTGCTGTCTACACAGACAGAGACAGACAGACACACACACACAGACACACTTGCCAAGTCTGGGATTAGAACTCCTACCTATTTTTTCACACTATAGTGGTACGAGGTTATGGGACACTCTACTGAGGTTACTGGGCTACAACCTTCCCAGAGATGTATTTCTAGGTGGATGACATCAGCAGCCTTACCAAAGTAGAGCATCTGAATTGTAGGGAGTGTGACTACCTTAAAAAGTATTGCTCTCTACACAGACACACACACAGTTGCCATGTCTGGAATTTGAACTCCTACCTAACTAGTTTATTACACTACAGCAGTACACAGTTATAGGATGCACCACAGAGATTACTGGGCTACAACTCTCCCAAAGGTGTATTTTGCAGTGGATGACCTCAGCAAGCTTGTCATAGTAGGGCTATGGGGAGGACAGTGTGTGTGCATGGGCCAGAATGCATTCAACTAGAGGTTAACACAGCACATGTGGGTACAAACAGGGTCATATTTCACAAGTACATGTATACAGCTGCTAGATGACTACTTCCTTGTACAGTCATGTTGCACAGCTAGCACTTGCACCACATAGTCTGTAATGCTGACAGATACAGGTGGCTAGTGTCTACAGTGAGTGACATCTGAAGCTCCTGTGGGTGTGGCCCTTTGGCTGTGTGCTGGGTGGAACAGGTCTGAATGGCTCCTTGTCACAATCACCCTCTTCCACACATCTATGTACATCTACCTTTGGCTTATTATATTGTGTTGTCCTTAGATATATGTCTGTATTCCTATCCAGTGTGTGTGTGTGCGTGTGCGTGTGTGTGTGTGTGTGTGTGTGTGTGTGTGTGTGTGTGTGGGTGTGTGGGTGTGTGGGTGTGAGTGTGTGTCTGTGTGTGTGTGTGTGTGTGTGTGTGTGTGTGTGTGTGTGTGTGTGTGTGTGTGTGTGTGTGCAAAGCATGAGTGGCGCATACTGAGGAGTGTCTGCGCTAACATCTGTGACTTCAAGATATGTCTGGTCCACTGGTGTTTGCAGATATGGCTTTCATTTGTTTAAGTGTGTGAGCATGCCCAGTATGACCTTTCAGTATGTTGTTGACTGATATTGCCTTAATTTCTCTGTGTGTGAGCATGCCCAGTATGTCTGTCTGTACTGAATGTGTGGATCAAGTCCAGGTAGTTTGCACTGCAGTGCAGACTTTTGTGTTGTACACCTACAGGTAGCATACTGTTTCTGCAGGGTATCCGTTGTTCATTTGGCATTGACTGTTATTACATTTCTACATAGGATGGGGGGCACACCTGACTATGGCTACATTTCTAAGCAGGATTGGGAGGGCATACCTGACTGTTACCACATTTATACATAGGATGAGGGGCCACACCTGACTATTTCTACATTTCTACACAGGATTGGGGGGGCACACTTGACTGTTACAACATTTCTATGTAGGGTGGGGGCACACCTGACCATTTCTACATTTCTACACAGGATTGGGGAGGCACACCTAACTGTTACTACATTTCTACGTAGAATGGTGGGCACACCTGACTATTTCTACGTCTACACAGGATGGGGGCGGCACATCTGACTGTTATTACATCACTACGTAGGATGGAGGGGCACACCTGACACTTGTACACATTTGCTATGACTGTATTGGTATGTCAGGTACTCCATTTCATTCTGTATTCTATGCTATCATGCTAACTAGAAGCATACCAGTGTAGTACAGATATTAGCTTTGATTTTCCCACATTATTAGTATCTGACTTCCTACCCTTCAGAACTAATGTCCCACTGCCTGACCTGCTGTGGTCTGTCTGCATAGGCCTGGGGGGAGATTACCCATAGGCATCATTCAGAGCCCATAGCACAGCCTTTGTTTGTGTTTGTCTACACCTGTCCTGCTGGCTGTGACTGTTGTTGGGTATGTAAACCCCCCTGACTGGCATGTGTGAGTCATTTACCTTGTGGGTGTCCCAGTATTGAGGGTGGTGCTGCAGGGCTGCCTATGTTGGATGCACATAGTACACTCCCTACACATGGTTGAGCATCCCTTTGACTGTATGTGAGAGTCAGAGAGAGGTGTTATTCCCTGGGTCCCTCGTGTGTCAGTGTATGTGCTATGTGTTGCCTCTTTGCCAAGACCAGGGCATACTGGACATGCCTTCTTCTGCTTACTGGGGCAGGCTCAGGTTTTTCCTCCTCTGAGTCACTCTGTGGCTGTGCAGGCCTTGGCAATGCTGGGGGGCCATGTGGCCCTGCCCCATGCTGTTCCTGCTGCAGCTGTTTCTGCAGGATCATATTATGTAGCATGGCACATACGATGACAATTTGGGTACATGTAGCTGGTGAGTACTGCATGGCTCCACCGGATGTCTCCAGGCACCAGAACCATGACTTGAGCATCTCAAACACATGCTCTACTATAATTCTGGTCTGTGCATGTGCCTCATTATGGAGTTCTTGTTTGGGTGTGTGTGCATTTCTGATGGGTGTCATCAGCCAGGGCTCCAGTGCGTATCCAGCATTTCTCACTAGGTGACCGTGAGAGAAGTCCCCATTGACAAATCTTTGGTACAGCTGTGTCAGATGCCAGATGTTGGAATCGTGATAGCTTCCAGGGCAGCCAGCATACACATTCATTATTATGCCATGGGCATCGCACATGACCTGGCAGTTGATAGAGGGGAAGCCCTTGCGGTGGATGTAGACCCTACCCCGCTCACCGGGTGGTGCTTTGATGCATATGTGCATGCAGTCTATAGCACCAACTACCTCAGGGTATTCTGCTGTTTGGTGGAACAGTTGCATATTGCTGGCCAATGCCTCATGGGTGTTGGGGAAATATACGAGCTCACCAACATGTGCTGACATGGCATCCAGGAACTGGTGGAGTACCCTGGATGCTGATGTCTGTGAGATCCCCATCATATCCCCAGTTGGCCTTTGGAAGCTACCTGTAGCTAGTATTCTTAGTCCTACACATACCTTGGTATCCACTGGGATGGTTCCCCTCTGTTAGTTCTGTGTGTCAGGCGTGGCCGGCACAACTCAAGAATTTGCTGTAGGAGGTCCCTGTCCACCCTATAGCACTCCACTATCTCTAGCTTATGTAGCCCCTGGTAGGTTACTCTGGGTCTGCACACTCTTCTACGTCTTCTCACTGTGGGTTGTTTGATAGCATTCCCATTCTCACCACCCTCAGCCTCTTCCAGTTGTTGTATGATAGCTATTGCAGCCCCTATCATTTTGTTGTTTTGATTGTTAAAAGTTCCCCGCTTGTTTACACCGGTGGTGTACAGTGTGGGAAAAAACAGAGGGGAAGGTGTTTGCATAGTTTATAGTAGTGTTCTGGGCTGGGCTGGTCTGCTGCCTGTGTAATTGGCTGATTCTAATACATTTCACCTGCCAGGTATGCTAGTTCTCCTAGATTACCTTTCTACTGCTGTTTTCCCTTCCCTTTGCCTTCCTATTTAATCCCAGGAGAGCGCTGCACAAACACATTGCTCAAATATGCACAGAGCTATTTCCTGGTTTAAATTTTTTTTAAAAGCTTTAAAACCTGGTGTGCTGCACACACACCCACTTAGGCAATGTAAAGAGTGCTAGGCAGTATCAGACACACACCCTTGCTTAGCTGTGCTTAGCTGGGAGCAAACCTGAGCTACAGTGTGCCAATCCACTTACACTATGCCTGACATACACCCCCATGATGTCAGCTAACTCCTAGGCTTGCATCAAGCTATTCCTACTCTTACACTGTTGGGACCTGACTAGCATGCTGGGGAAAACTGGGATTCACTATCATGCCCCTCATTTGTATAGGATTGCCTGCTAATGCATAGTTACATGTCTCATACTGAGCCTCCTCCCTTAGCCGCCACTACTCACTGGCCATGTTGTCTTCTGCCTGCCACTGATTTTCATGGCAGAATAGTGATTTTAGTTAGAATGCTTATTTTAGGTTTATTTTATTATTTTCCCCCTGATCCCATTTGCATGCCTCTGCACTACGCTTAAACAGCCGAGATCGGCTAAAAAAAAATAAAAGTTGATTTTTTAATTTTTTATGCTGTTTACAATGCCAATGTTCTTATACTTGGCCATTGGCATGCTTCCTGACTAATATGCAGCCTTTATTTGGAGCTGTCACAGCTCCGTTTTGGATTTTGCAGAAATGTACTCCGTCATTAACTGAGTACATTTCTGCAGATTGCACTAGTCCTGCATGGCTGGTTTCAAGCTTCCTGGTTCACACATTCACCTCATTTGCATGGATTTCTCCTGCAAATTGGGTGATTTGCATACAGGGGCTTAGTCCGTGCAAGACTAGTGCAAGAGTGCTCGTGCACGCCCCTGCAGGCTGTTCCTGGATCGCACGGCAGACATATTGCCTGCTAGAACTACTGCACTAATCCTGCATGCCATGCAAGGTATGCAGAATCCGGGGGTAAATCTTAACTGATAAGACAATAAGTATAGCAAAGTCAGTGCAGTTCAAATATAGCCAAGCATGAATTACTATACTGACAAATATATATTTATCTCATTCTTTACTAAAAAATACTAAAGAAGCTTTTATGAGTTTCATTTAGACCTAATAATCTTTTTTAAACTTATTAATATTAAAACTTTATATTTAAAGTTCACTTTATTTAATGTAGTCTTCTTCTTCTCTGCCTCAGGGACCGTGTGGAAATATTTTCTGATTCACCCGATATTTAAAGGTCAAAGAGTTCTTCCTGAAGCTGCAGCAAGTCTATGGCATCATTGTGGGGTTTATGTGAGTAAGAAACAGCTCAAGACTTGTTGCAAAGCTTGAAAAACATTTAAATATGTTTCAGGTGAGAAAAACAGTGTTTAGCTTCATTTTTAAACTAGTAAAATGCTTGTGACTACATCAGGTGAGCTACTACAGCATAGAAAGCCATTTCACATAGACTTTTACATGAAAAATTAGCTGTAAAGCTGTTTCATGGAAAAAAGGTATACTTTTCAACTTTTCCTTAAACATCAGAATCACTCAGGGAAACAGGTTTACCATTCTATATAAGCTATATACTTTTTAAACAACTAAATATTTAGTAGGAGAGAAAAAAACACATCACATCAGCTATCAGATAGCACACAGCATTAAAATATCATTGCTACAGAGTTTGTCCATCATTAAATATCTAATATGTATTTATTATTAGTATATAACATATATGTTATACCATTTAATTACACTGTACGGTAATGAGACACTGTTGTTTGAATATGAATACTACTATTAATCTCAGAATGGCTAGCTCCCTGGATTTTGTTCATGTTATTTAACAATAACTGATACAAAGATCAGAGTGAATAAGTAACTTTGTAATAAAACATTATCTGTAAGATCAAATAAAAAAGCTTTTACCTTGTTTCAGAAGTTAATGAGAACAAGAGTATACTAAGCGCTTACAACTTTTCCAATATAAGTAAATTCATTTGTCTCTAGGTTTTTTAATTTGCTTTTCGTTTAAATTCCATCCATTTCTTATGGCTTGTCTCTTCAAACTTGTTAGTGTCTGATACATACTTCTTCAGAAGTTTCTTCTTTTGTACAAACTTCACTGTTTTATTTAATATGTTGAATGTTTTTGAGGCGCACTGCCTGAGCTCCCAGGCTTACACTGAGCGTGTAAGAGTGCAGGGGGCATGTCTGAGAGCAGAGCTCTCAGAATATACACCCCCCACAATGAAGAACAGCAGAAAGGGGTATGAAATGAGCGAGACCACTCATAGGTGACCGCATATCCTCACCAACAATCCCCCTTGTGTACAACAGCAACAGTATCCATACATAAAATGAAAAAAACCTTTATTTATTTTTTTTTTAATCCAATTAAAGCTAACCATAGGTGCCCAGGTGTGCCCATCACTTAGCTACAGTTAATGCAACTTAAATGGCTGAAGAGGATAACAAGGAAGATATATGCAAATGAAGCAGCATAGCAATAGTGTAGTGGGCAGAGTATTTGCCTTACAAGCAAGCATTCCTCATTCAAGTCCCAGTATAGCACATTCCATTTTCCATGGCAAAGCATGTTATGACTAATATTTATGTTGCATAACCCACTAAATAACATATTTTCATGAACTGGAGTACTGCAGTAAATGCACATGTGAGGTGTCAGTATCATAATGAATAAGGCACTAGTAAACAGGTTTAAGCATAAATAAGCAGTAGTAAACATATTTAAGCACTAGTAAGTGGGCTTAAGCCCGTTTGCACAGCAGTAAGCAATGCCTACACTGGTTAAGCAATTCTAAAGCTAACTGTCTGTAAGCAGATGTAACGGCAGGTTAGCAGTGCTTACCATCACACAAACCCACTTACAACTGCTCAAAATTGCTTTAATAACTCTGTATCCAACAGCCCTTGCTCTGCCCATCAACAAAATAAACAACCACACAGGTCTCAAACCTTGGAGCCTATACACCATAGTTACAGTAGTTAAACACCAAGCCATCACAGAAATACAAATGAATGAGGTATCAGCAAAGAAGTCATCCCCACAGTAAAACTAAACTGAACCTGTGAAAGGAATCAGTATGCAGTCATATGTTCCATAACCCACTAGATAACATAAATATGTGAACTGGAGTAAAGCAATAAGCCCAGAAGTGAGGTGTACTTATAATAGAGTGTTGAAGTCCTCAATAAAACACAGGGACCCCATAGAATGTACATACACATTAATCATGGATACCAGGCAGATATATAAGATGTAATAAATAATAAATCAATGCCAAAAAGAAAAAAGTAATGCAAAGGCTAATGTAAGCAACGCTAAACATTGCACAGGCCAGCTTATGAGGTGTAAGCAATGTGTAGGCCAGCTAATTCATTGTGCCCAGTGTTATACCCCTATAAACAATGCCAGCCTTAGTTAAGCAGGTTTGCCCATAGCTTAGCCTTTTCAAAACTGGACAGTCATGGAAATGTACGGGAAATCAGACCTACTTCAACCCAAGAGGTGGGAATACATCTCATAACTGGTTATAGCATCCCCTTGCAGGCACTATGGCAGTAAGGGCAGAAAGTGTGCACATTTGGGCACAGTGCTAGTGCATCCAGGAGTCCAAGGTCATGACAACACTTCTTGTCAAGGACCATGATCAGAGACTGCTGCAGGGCCAGTACCAGGGCTCCCAAAATAAGGTGGAGGCCTGGGAACATCTCGCCAGCAACCTCACCAGTGCCACTGGCAGACCCCGAACTGGTGAGCAGGTCAGGCATCATTAAGCTGACCTGAAGCGGCATAAGGGGGACCTCTTGGAGGAGTGGCTCCAGGAGGATAGAGCGTCACGGGATGTTCCAGCTGTGTGTATCACCCCAGTATGTGTGGAATAATTGCCAGCTCAGGTATATCATGGATAGGTATGGCTAAATATTCCTCTTATGTCCCTCACAGCTGCAATGGAGCGGGCCGCAAACCAGGAGGTCCACATCAGTCGCCTGGTGAGGTTGCGATGTGAGGCAGGTCAGCAATACTCATGAATTTACTGTCATAGGAAATAAAAATAAAAGTAGTAGTAAATTAATTGATTGTATAAAACCTGCATTGTTCAAGGCAAGTACTGCATGCACTAGAGAATATGGTAGGAAGAGTCTCATAGTGTTTGTAAGTCAATGAAAGTATAATAGCCTGACAAACAGGTCTAACTGCTGGACTGCATGTGTATATCCTGATATCATATGGTAATGTAGATATGCAATCATGTAATATTACTGTAGTATTACCCACACCGTGCATCATAAATTGAATGTGTAGGAATGCTTGTATATGACAGGTGTAATCCCCAGAGGCCATTTAGTACAACCGAGAGACACATAGACAGTAAACAGGGAAAATGCAGACAACAAAAAACAAATAGCCCATGCAACTCACATGTGAACTGTTGTTTTTTTTAGCACACCCAGCCATGGTTCGAATCCTGCCAGTTGTAGTAGTCTGCATACAGAATCGTACTCCACAACTGTACAGATATGTCCATAATGTCTATTAAAGTGGCCCATATCTGTTGCCTATCAACCTGTCCCCTGGGAAATTAGTGGGATGATACCAGACATATAAGCAGCAAACAGGAAATACAAATGATTGACACACAGCTATGAGAACAAAGCTGGCACAGTAGCAACTCCCCAATACCTTATGTGCGTCTCATTTGCACCCCAACTTGTCAAGCTGTGGTCAGAGTGTGTACAGTAACAGAGTGAGATGTATGTGCATAATAGTAATGTGGAATCTGATACTGTGTGTGGGAGCATTCAGGTAGTGCTAATAAACATTCCCCCCACAGGTCTGTCAGATACCAACACTGTGCCCAGAAATACAAGAATGATATGTAGTTGCTCTGAATAATGAGATATTGCACATCACTGTCACCCACACTGCTCAACAACATATAACTGTCTAGGAAATCTGAATATGAGTGTTGTAATACAAGGTCAGAATGCAAAAGCACAGGGGATTAATAAGACAGAAAGCAGATAGGAGATATACAGCAATATCTATATTGCAGGCACAACTGTGATGGACAGTGTTTAAGTTGTAGCAGACATAGCCATGGTCTGAATCCTGGGAGTGGAATTAGGCTGCATACAGATTTATACCCCACAACTTTACAGATGAGGCCAAAATGTCCAGTATATGTACCTATATCTGCTGCCTGTCCCCCTGGTAAGTCTGTGGGATGATCCCAGATGTTTAGCTAGCAAACAGGGAATACAAAAGATTGTCAAACATCATGAGAACTAGAACACCCCTGTCACTGTAGCAACCCCCGAAACTGTTAGAAGAGTAAGATTTCAAGTATGCCCTAACTACACTCCCATGTTGTCAAGCTGTGACCACAGTGTGTACGGTAACAGAGTGAGATGTATGTGCATAATACTAATGTGTAATCCAGAACTTTGGTGGCAACAGTCAGGTAGTGCTAACAAACATTGCTCCCACAGGTACGTTGGATACGAACACTGTGCTGAGAAATACAGACCATCATAACCTGTACTGGTACTGTTCACTCTGGTATTGTAGGGAATTGTGAGTGTTGCAGTTTCTCTGAATAATAAAGTATCCCTGCTCACTATCAGTCACACTGTGCTACATAATATAACTGTCTAGGAAAGCATGTATATTTGTGTGTCAGGTCACTAAAAGTGGAAGAGGGAAATATTCTACATATGACCTGGCACACTGGCATGTGGTCAACACATGGCCAGCATCTGTGCAGAAAGAGTCAGATAGCTATGTGCAAAACATCAACCCGGAATCCGGGAATATGTGTAGAAACATTTATTTAGTGTTAACAAACTTTCCCACCACAGGTATACCAGGTAAGAGGTGTATACTGCAGGTAAAACTGTTACATGTGTAATGATGATAACAGCCATATCGCTGTCCAAACTAAGTCTATAGGGTAGTGTAGTAACACTTGTATGGTACAGATAACAGCACTGACTAGGAAAGCAATGTGGACTACAGGAAGATACTAGTTGTTAATTGACATCTTTCTCCTCCCCCCCACCCCACCATATCTCCAATAATAATCAACATACCCACCCCAACTGGTATGTAATGACTCTGATAATGTCCAATTGTTTGATAAATATTTTCATGGTTCCCATGCATGTGCTATATTGAATTATTCCAACATTGGTGGCATTGTGCCATCAATGTACCTGCATGCTGTACTTATTACCACTGTGGTCCCATATATGCATGTGTTCTGTTTGCTATACAACTGTTCCATATCTGGTGTCTAGTTTAATGGGAATATTTATGGATGCTGTTATACCTAACCCTGAAATGTATTGACTATTACTAACCCACACATGATGATGAAATCTAAACACTATAGCACGCTTGGGAAGGCTGGTCCCAGCGGACCCACCTGTCCCACCTCAGCTGGCCATGGCACCGGGCACCAGCATGTCTGGGGCCAAACCCCAGACGTCCCTGTCTGTTGGTCCTGCACCACCTTCAGGTGGAACCGTTTCAGGGGAAGAGGCTCACCCTCCCGGGAGTGGGTACGGACAGGCACATGTCACCCATCACCAGGTTGGGGTCATGGTGCGTAAAGAGATCGACCAGCAGTTTGGGGATCTTCTACACCAGCTCAAGGGTCACATGTTACGATTAGAGAGTCAGCCTGGCTCTGCGACTCAGCCCCCAGCACAGCCACCTTCGGGTTTGTGAAGGTGGAATGGTGACTGCACATGGGTGTGGACCTCAGTCCCACTGTTACCACTAGGGGGCTTATGAGCTTCCGATATCCCAACACCCCACCCCATCAAGGTGTTTGCCCCCCACATGTGTCATATACTACCCCTGTATGCATCATGTTTGTCTTGTCTGTTAACTTACCTCCCCAAATATACCTACTACCCCTTCCCAACATCCCACTCTCACCTGAAAAAAAAGGGCAATCTGTCCCCACAAAAAAATCTTGCACGGGGGCATGGCCAAGTCGTCAGAGTGAGAATAACAGGTTCTTGATGCTCTGCCTATAAATTTTATTTCTGATAGGATTTAAATGGAAATTTTCTAAATTCACTGGAAAATCCACCTTATAAATACTCTTTCTACCACTGTGGATTAGCAGCTGGTAAAAAATTGAATTTTCAGTGATTTTTTTCTCACAAATTACCTGCCAGAACTTCAACAACTGTATACAGCCTGCTGTAGTTATGAGCCATTCAAAATCCTCAGCTCAAGACAGCTTAATGAAAAAAGATTTACAAACTACAATTACAAGTATACAAGACCTCTCTACAAAAATGGACAATTTAGAAAACATCATGGAAAATATGAAGAAAGAAAGTAAGAAGCAAATTGAAGACTTAAAGGAGATTATTTCAAAACATTCAGATCAAATAACAAGCTTGGAGGAATCTGTAAATGAAATAGATGGAAAACAGATGGAGAATGACAGCCAAATAAATTTTCTATTGAAACAAAATAACACATTAATAGAGAAAACGGAATACCTAGAGTCAAGATCAAGGAGAAATGATATCAGAATTTATGGAGTCCCTGAAAAGTCTGAAGGAAATAATATGGTTCTGTTCTTAAATAATTGGCTGCGTAAAGTATTGAATCTTCCTGAGCCTATATCTTATGGAATTGAGAGGGCACATATGTCACTGTCAAACCCTTCTGTATCAAGTAATTCATCTTCAGCAAGATCTATCATAGTTACGTTCTTGTCAACACAGGATAAAGATCTAGTGTTAAGAACTGCCTGGACACGAAATCCTATTCAAGACAATGGAAGAATTATTAGATTTGATAATGATTATACATCTGTAACCATAGCAAAAAGAAAAGCATGTGTTCCTCACACCAAAGACCTCAAAAAAGCTGATATAAAAGCCCAGTTACTTTTTCCAGCCAGAATAAAAATCACTCTTCCTGATGGTCAAAAAACTTTAATAATATTGAAGGTCTCTCCAAACACCATTATATTGGACGAATTCAACTACCCAAACATAGACTGGGAGCATTACTCTAGCTCCAACTCTAGCTCCAACACCCTAGCCCAAAGGTTCCTAGAATTTATAAACTCAAATGCTATGGAACAACTTGTTACCACTCCCACAAGAGGGGAGAACATACTGGACCTGATCATCACCAACATGGGGACTCTATGCTCCAGACCAGAAGTGTATCCCTCACTGGTAAGATCAGACCATAAACTAATCTCACTGGATATTCACATCCCAACCCCACCCACTGCCTAGAAAACCACAGTGAAAAACTTCTCTTAAGCAAATTTCACACTCCTCAAAACCGAGGTGGAATTCTTCAAAGCCCCCGGGCCTGTGGAAAATATGGCCCAGACTGCAGAATCCTTTATAAACGCATTCTATGAACACCTTCAGGAATACATGGATCTTGCAATCCCAAATAAAACCAAGACCCAATCCTCCAAAGGCAGACGTCCTGTCTGGTGGACCCCAGCCATAAACAAACTATACAATAGAAGGTGGAAGCTACTACATGATAGAGCAAAATCCCAAAAAGGAAAGGCATCTCTGATCTGTATTAGCAAAAAACTACAGGCACTCATAAAATCGTCTAAGGCCAGCTTCGAGAAAAAAATTGCACAGGACACTAAGGATAATCACAAGGCTTTCTTTAGTTATGTTAGGAACCTGGGTGGGAATTCCCAGATATGCACAGAATTAGTCCAAAATGACAAAAAAGTACACTGGACCCACAGACATTACCAACATCCTAGCTGACAGGTTCAGCGCAAACTTCTCCCCCCCTCCCCACCAAAAGGGCAAATATCTATCCCAGCAGAGTGCTGCCCCCCTGACATTTCAGATGCTCAGGTAAGAGCTGCCCTCTCCAAAGCAAAAAACACAGCATCAATGGGACCAGACAGTGTCCCGGGCTTCGTCCTACATGAACTCCAAGAAGAGCTAAACCCAACCATAAAACTACTCTTCAGTCTCAGCCTTACTACAGGATATGTACCCAAAGAGTGGCGTACAGCAACAGTGGTCCCTCTCCACAAAGGTGGTGCCTCAATGGATCCTGGAAACTATTGCCCCATAAGCCTGACTAGCTTGGTCTGCAAAGCTATGGAAAGGATCATCATGGACCTCATATATAAAGATATTGGGGACCTACAGACACTGGATCCTACCCAGTTCAGCTTTGTTAAGGGCAGATCCTGCCTCTTAAACCTGGTCGATTTCTTTGAAACAGTCACCAAGGGTATTGACGAAGGGAAGGTGGTTCACACAGCCTACCTGGACCTCTCAAAAGCCTTCAATGCAATACCCCACTCGGGCATTATACATAAGCTCACCAGCTTAAATATAAATGCCTATGTCATTAGATGGGTTGCAAACTGGCTCAAGGACAGAACCCACATGGTTGGAATTGCTGGAGCCATGTCAGACGCCAAACCAGTTACAAGTGGCATCCCACAAGGCTCAGTCCTGGGACCTCTCTTGTTCGGTATATATTTCTCGGAGGTACAGGCCAACACAGAAGGACTGTGGCTGACCAGGTTCGCAGATGACTGCAAACTGGGTGCTATAATCGACTCTCCAGCTAACACAAGCATCCTCCAAAAGGGCCTCATAGAAACAGACAACTGGTGCCAGAGCCATGGCCTCAAGCTAAACGCCAAAAAGTGTATAGTCATTCCCTTTGGCAAAAACAAAGTGCCCACAAATTACCACATAGGTGGTAATCCATTAAGTAGAGAAGAAGTAATTAGGGACCTGGGGACCCAAGTTGATAGCAATCTCTCATTTGACAATCACGTGGCCAAAGTGGTTAGAAGAACATTTTATATAGCCCACCTAATCATGAAGGGATTCACATCTAGATCAGGGGAGGTCATCGTGCCTCTTTACTCATCCCTCATCAGGCCCATAATTGAGTACAATGCCCCTTTTGGGATGTACCTTACCAGACACCTGCAGCAACTGGAAAGACCCCAAAGGTACCTCACCAAAGGGCTCAAACAGATGCCATATGCTGCTCGGTTAAAGAAACTCCAGCTCTACTCAGTGGCATACCACCTGCTCAGAGGAGATCTGTGCCTGACGTATAAAGCCATGTCCAACCCGGAATTAATGGACATGCTGCACCTCAGAAAATCCAAATCCCATCGAGCTATGTGCTCGAGAGACTTGAACCTCAGCACTGAAATAAATAGGACATGCTGGAGGGACAGATTCATAACCCAGAGGCTCCCTTCACTCTTGAATAAAATCCCAGTCCAGGTTAGGCAGAGTCCCTCACTGACTCTCTTCAAGAGGAATCTTGATGAGTGGATGGGAGATCGTAGGTTTACCCCGGGTATCACTTCTGTGTCACTGTTAAACAGAGGTACAGTATACTAACCTCGAAAAGGGGCATAGCAAAATTAATTTAAAATGGGTGGCGAAAGCCAAACACACTCTGGCTAGGCTTATAAATGCCCTAGGGCAGATAGCCTAGTATGAACCTATGAACATATGAACCTATGAAGAAGCAACGGACTTTGTCAAAAAACACAACTTACTAGACAAATTAGAAGATAGGGATCTGTCCCTACCAAGCCTAAAGAGACAAGCTAATAATGGAAAGGCAACAATAAAGGACAAAATCACTAAAAAACATAAAGGGAAATAAGATATAAAATCTCCGATTTCCTGTGGTCATAGTCCATTAAAAACAAGATCAACACAAAAACTATGAGGTACAAGTCTTATAATTTACATGTGTAAATATATGTGCCTGCTTCTTCTTTCTTCCCCCCACCCTAATTGTTCCTTTTACTAAGTAACCTTATTTGTCTTCTTTGTTCTTTTCCCAGTCGTTTTTTAGGTTCTCATCCCTTATATATCTAATGGTATGATTCAATAATATGGTGTGGTTTCATGGGTGCACTGAACTTGTTGGATGTGAAGGACTGTGAAATATAGTTTATTGTATTTAACAAGGTGTATGGTATAAATAACAAATCATATATAAACACCTTTCTTAAATGTAATCTATATTATATACATAAAGCTCTGAAATGGTAAAGATAGAACTGCTGTGAGGGAGACTTAGGGCTTGGGCGTATACTGTTGGAGATACTCTCATTAATGTTGTCACAGCTGCAATGAATCATTATGTTTTCTTCTCATTTCTTTAAAATAAAGTATAGTGCCAGTCATCTGCGATGGGTAGAGTTCTTCTAAAGATATACTGTAGATGACTGATATTGTCGATGGTGTTTTTCTTTAAAAAAAAAATCAGTATTGACATGCTTATTCTTTTTTTTTTCACATGCAGTGACTTCTACTTTAACAATGCACGAGTGTATCAAAGCAAGAATAGCTTTAGAAAACTTTCACATACCTCGAGAATACAGTTGATTCTAGGGTTAGGAAAAGCTTCATAAGAACCAGGGCTCGAGCATTTTAAATCTTGTCAGCTCTTCAGGTTAGCGCAAGACCGTGAGAACTTGTATCTGTGATGCATTTGACCTTTGAACTTGTGTCGCACACCAAGAATCATCTCCAACAAAAGAAAATGGTGGAATGCAGCAGTTATACAGTCGCGAAAGTTACAGACCAATTTAAAATGCTTTCATTGTAATTTCACAGCCAGAAAAGCAAAACGGAACTTTGTGCTAACAGTTAGACTGTGGGACGCTGTTTGAAATCTGTAAGTGCATTTATGTATCTGAATATTGTGTTCGATCGTTGCTATGCAGACATTGATTAGCACAAGCAAATCTGAAACACTTTCTTAGTCCCCTAACTAAACATGGCGATATGATGAAGGTAGAAGCTTTGGATGAATGTTACTCTTAAAGATTTAAAATAGATAATTAAATATGAAGAGTGAGGGATTTGGGCATTCTAATTCAAGGAAGAAAGCTTGCAGTGAAACATATTTTAAAACAAAACCCCTCAGCTTATATTTTCTCTCAGCAATGTGATTTGTGCTATACAGACATTGAAACAATTCAAACATTAAGATACCAATAACAAACATTGTAGTGGAGGAGAGACAAGTTTAAAATAGACAAACATCCTAAGAGAGTGGGTGAAAGGAGGAAAGGGGAGAGGTTCCTTTTATTGTATGTAGATTCAGAATAAAATTATTACAGTTATATTTAGTGACATCAAAGGTTAAGAGTTAAACACTTAACATAAGTGCACATAGATCTAACTCCATGGTAGCAATGCTTATATTATTGATGCACCACGATAAACATTAGCTATGTAATAGAAAATTATGAAATACATACTATTTTATTCTTTAGTTTTGAAAGAGTGAAAAAAGAGAAAAAAGAGAAGAAAAAAGGGGTTAAACCCCACCGACAGTGTAATAATTCAATAATATCAAATGTTTATTGAGCACGTCATGATATATGATAGACCACTACACTATGATTTATAGAAAAGCTAAAATATGAAACATAGCCAACAGGATGGTAACCCTTGGAGACACATATCCAAGATCTTGAGCAGTAACAGTAAGTAATACATGAAATCTAAGAGTGAATGTAAATAAGCTTCAGATATTTTTTTTATGTGTACATAAATTAACTAATTAAAGAGATACACACCTATTCTAATTTCCTTCTCATAGCATATAAGTTTAGCAGTTTAACATCTCAAGGAATAATAAAAGGCATTTAGAATAAGCCTAAATATACAGAGGGATCAAAAAATTAACAAAGGAAAGGAATGACTATCACAAGTTAATAAGTTTAAAAAACATGCAACAATATAATAACATAAATTAAATATTACAAGCATCACGCTCCCAACCTTTGGATAAATTATCCAAGTTATAGCTTATAAGTCTACAGTGGAGGAGGAATGAATGGGGAGGGAGAGGAGACAGTGGAAAGGAGAAAATTAAGCTTAAGCTTAACTACTAATTAAATTCTTCCTATAACATGAAATACTAATGTAAACAGTAAATGTGAATTAGATACAAATCCACTACTCATAATTAAGACACAACCAAAGAGACATTATTGTTTATAATAGTCTCAGTTTTTTGTAATGTTGTTTGAGTCAGCTATATGTATGTTGAAATTTGAGAATGCAATCATATTATTAAACACTGACTAATATGTGGAATATGAGCATTTACTTCACAACTGCATTTTATGTGTAACTAGACCTATATAGTATGTTTTATTAGAAGTCTTGAGTCTTTATGATTTTCAACATAAAACACAATGTTAAAGAAATAATGCTTATCTGTATACACAATCAACAGAGGGTAGAAGCATTATTATAAGGTTGGCTTGACGTAGGATTGTTTGAGATGGTGGCTTGGATGATGTGTTCATCAAGCCAGGAGTCTAATTTTCCATGTTTAGAGTTGCATACAGTTACGAATATTTTGTTAATTCTATTTGTTTTGAAATACCTGCTCATAACGAAATCTAACAGATATATTTGTATCCTTTAAAAGGTTATCATATAAATGTATGTCTCTAAATGTTAATGGTCTTAATAATCCTATTAAAAGAGGAAGTATAGTTAAATATTTGGAATTGAACAAAGCAGATATAGTCTTTCTACAAGAAACTCATATCATTAATAAAGACCTAGATAGAATGTCCTTCAATGGTTATACGGTTCTTATGGAATCTCACTACCAAGTCAAAAGAAGAGGCACGATGATATTATGGAAAAAATCATTACCAATACCCAAAATTATAGACACATACTCTGACAAGAATGGCATGTTATGCTTAGTAGTTTTAGAGATTAATAAAAGATATGTAACTTTAGTAAATACATACTGGATACCTGGTATCAGAGTGGAAACAGAGAATAAACACTTAGAGTTAATAACTACAAAAGCCAAAGGAGAAATAATGCATGCAGGTGACTTTAATTGTCTTCTTACCACAAAAGATACCACTAGAGATGATAAATTTAGAATGTCCTCAGCAGCCAAAAAAATTAAGAATTTTATTGACATATTAGGCCTTAGGGATATATATGTTATAAAACAACCACAATCATTAAAATACACTCATTATTCTTATAGATATGGTACACAAACAAAAATTGATAAAGTACTAGTTACTAATTACTTAATTTCTAAAGCTCAGGAAGTTTTAAGTAGTTCCTGTCCACTGTTGACCACAATGCCATATTATTTAAGGTTAATATCACACCAAAAGACCTAATAACATGGCAAAGACTACCTGCATACATTGTCACACTTACTGGATTTTAAAAAAATGGCTTCTAAGCGAGATAAAATTCTTTCTTGATATAAATGACAATAATGAGACTTCTAAGACCATCCTATGGGATTCCTTAAAATCCTATCTATATGGTAGAATTAAAAATTGGTTTCTAAAAAAAAGAAAACAATGGGATAATGAATTAATAAAAATACAATCAACGATTGATGCTATAAGAAAGAATTTAAACACCAAAGATATTAAAACAAACTCTGAATTAAAATCATTAAATGCAAAGTATTCAGACATTGTAAATCACAAAGTGGCAATAAACTTAGAGAAACTTAAAATTCAATCTTACTCAGTAAATCCCAAAAACTTACATAGACTAGCAGTCAAATCAAAACATTTAGAAAATATCAACCACATAAAATAAATTACTGATAACACAAAGATGAAACCAAAGCAGGTGACAGATCTCAAAGAAATTTTGGAGATTTTCAGAACACACCATGAAAAAATAAATAGCACTAATATAAACCCTGATAACAATATACTTAAAAGCAATTTTCTGAATGAGAACATTAATAAAAAAGTAACAAATGAACAAAATGCCAGTTTGCTGAAACCAATATCTTTAAAAAAATCAAAGAAAGTATCCAAAACCTTAAAAATAACAAGGCCTCAGGACTAGATGGAATTATAGGAGAAATCCATAAATTACTGCCAGAAGACTCCTTAAAAATTCTAGTAGTCGCTTTTAAGGAATTCAGAGAAAATAAAAAAAAAATCTTCCCATCATGGAAATATGCCATTATCTCCCCCGTTTTAAAGCAAGATAAAGATCCTAAATTAGTAATATCTTACCGTCCTATCTCACTACTAAATGTAGATTATAAAATGTTTACCTCAATACTTGGAAAAAGACTAAACCAATTCATCCCAAAAATAATAGAAGATGACCAAACTGGTTTTATTTTGAACAGGAAAGTTTAGAATAATGTTATCAGACTTTTATCTCTAATAGATTTTGCAAACAAGAAAAAAAAAAGAATTGTCAATTATTAGTCTAGATGTAGAAAAGGCATTTGATTGTTTATCCTGGCCATATTTATTCGAAGTTTTAGAAGCATTTAATTTCTCCCCAGATTTCATAGAATTAATAAACAGCCTATATAAAATCTCTATATCATATGCTAAAATCAGAGCCTTTTTGTCAAAACAAATTCAAATACTGAAAGGAACTAAACAGGGCTGCCCTTTGTCGCCTCTGCTATTTGCCTTAGCAGTGGAACCATTAGCAAACTGCATAAGAAATAATAATAATAATATAACTAGTTTTGTTGTTAATTCAAACTATACTTCCAAAATACAATTATTTGCTGATGATATCATATTAACTATTGGAAATATAGATTTCTCAATAAATTACATCATAAAAGCATTAGGACAGTTTGAAAAAATCTCAGGTTTAAAAATTAATAGTAATAAAACTGAAACATTACTGTTGAATAAAAAAAATGAATGCGGAATTCAAAAAACATAGTAACTTTAACTGGGAAAATAATACTCTTAAGTATCTAGGAATACATATAAAACCAAATTAGAAAGAAACCACACAAATAAATTATAAAAACTTAATACATGCAGTTAAAGAGCACTTAATCAAATGGAATAAAATATTCTTCACTTTCGAAGAGAAATTATCTTTAATAAAAATGTGTATTCTTCCAAAATTCCTGTTTCTTATTCAAACCCTAATTATCAGACCTCCTAAAAAACAATAAAATGACTTAACTCACTTTTAATCAAATTTCTATGGTTTCCACAAAAGCCAAGAATAAGATATGATTGGTATTATAGAGAGTGGGAAGAAGGTGGAATCGCATTCCCAAACCTAGACCTTTATTCTGATTCAGTTATATTCCACATTATGAGTCAATGGTTAAGTCACAAATACACATCAAGCTGGAAAAATTTACAGAAAACTGTTTTATTGTCTGATACAGATGAAGCAATAAATGATGACATATTTACAGAAAATAATAAAATATTTTTAGTAGTAAAATACTTAGTATATAAAGAGAATAAAAATGAGACACTACCATATTGTATTAATTATATATTAAACAATTTTAAAGGAATAATAAACAAAATCCATTTGGCTAGACACTTTCTAATCCTAATATTCCCCATAGTGCACACAAAGAATTGCCTAGACTCATTTAATATGAAGAAAATAATGGAGATGAAGGGTAATGGTCTAAATTGTTGGCACCAATTCCTGGGCACAAATGAGGCATACAAAGCAAACACTCTTATAGCCAGGTACACTATAAATCAAAATAATTGGTTAAATATTAAAACTGACAGAGAATACCTAATAAATGAATTTATAAGTAATCAAGTGACTGATATTTCTTTACAACCTAAAATAATTTCTCTTTTATGTGAATTAAACTCAACAAATCATAACATGGGCTTTTCATTATCTAAGTTATATAAAGTACTAAGAACTGATTTAAAATTACATGAGGACTCTCTATGGAGCTATGTGGGAAAAACAAATACATTTAATTTTACAGAAAAAGATAAATCATTAATGCTCAAATCAGTTAATCACATAATGTCACCCCCTTATTGGAAGATTTTTACATGGAAATATATTCATAGAAGATATTTCACCCCCATAAAAATAGCTATAATGTCAAATAATACTAGTCATAATTGTTGGAGATGTGATGAAAATATATCTGCAGACTGGATGCATATGTTCCTCGAATGCAGAACTGTCACTTCTTTTTGGCAGGGATTTAGGGACTTTACAAAGGCACTGTGGTCGGATAAATGTATAATTTCAGACTCGCTGTTATTGTTTAATGCTCCGATACCAGAATATATCCCAAAAACACAAGTTCATCTTCTTTGGTCCCTTTTAGCAATAGCAAGGAAAAGTATTACTATGAACTGGAAAAGCAAAAAAGTTCTTTCATTTTCTGAGTTTCTATTTTTGGCCAAAACTGTATGTAATAGAGAACTTCTAACGCTTGCTTCAAGAACATCAAGAATAACACAAAAGAAATGATCTTGGATGAAGCTTAAAAAGTTACTGGATAAAAGGTAAGAATTTTAATTGAAGTAGATTAATGTTATGGGCATTGTACATAGTTTTGTTATTTATAGTTATATTATCTATACTTGTATTAAGTTCTAATTGTATAAATGATGTAGAAAATGTTTCATTTTTTGTGAAAATCAATAAAAATAAAGTTATATAAAAAACAAAATCTCACCCCATACATAGCTGTCCATTTTGGACATATGTCCACTGGACACATATAATCCAGTCTAATTCACATCACAACTTATTATTGTTGTCCTCACCCCTCTCCCAGGGGATTGAGTGTCCAAATCTGCCTCCAAATTCAATGTATATGCACAGCTGTTGCTGTAGAAGAAATGGGCAGCTATGGATCTTCTCTACACCCTTCCTGCAAATCCCTGGCTATTTTCCCTACTGTCTTTCCCTCTTTGTGCCCCTTTATTCACCACTGTCCTATCAACCCCTTTTTCTTTTCTTTCAAAGAAATTAGCATGGGGTAAGCGGGAGTAAGCACTTTTAAGCAGCAGTAAGTGGGTTTAAGCCTGTTTGCATGGGGCTAAGCAATGCCTACACATGTTAAGCAATTCAGAAGCTAACAGAGTATAAGAAACTGTAAAAAGAAGTTATCCGTGGTTACCTCCATGCAAACCCGCTTACAACTGCTTTAAAGTGCCTTAATCAGTCTGTATCCAACATCCATGTGTTCTGCCCAGCAACAAAATAAACAGCCTTTGCAAGGCGCAAACCCAGGACTCTGCACATCATAGACAAAGTGATTTACCACTAAGCCATGGCAAATATGCATAAATTTTATGTTTTCAAAAACATAACATCCAGCCCTGTCATGTAACAGTACAGAGAATGTATTCCAACATTTAGATGTATGTGTGTGTGTAAATATATTAATATCTAAACAAATACAACATATCTATAGATGTAGAGAGATATACATGTATATTTATATATAAATATATATGGAACATATATACATACAAATGTCTACATCGACACACACATATATATATATATATATATATATATATGTCTACATCTATATGTCTACATATACATAGCAAGTTACATATATGTAAGCAGATATATATCTATGTAGGTATATATGGACATAGTTTTAAATATATATATATGTAAGCAGATATATATATATATATATATATATATATATATATATATATATATATATATATATATATATATAGGAATATATAGCCATACATCTGTAGATAACAATGGTAGATTAACTAAAACATATATGTCCACATGCACCATTAATGGGGTTGAGAGGCCCCAAACAATATATGTCTTGTACGAATAGGTATGCCCCCCACAGCCAAACACGTCCGCTCTGCAATATATACTACCAAGTGTTGCAGATCCCATAACCAGGACCTGACACGAAATGGGCACAACATGTTAACAGTACTACATCCCACCTGTATGATGTCAGGCTGGTATTGGTAACATATCATGCAGTACAGTCTTGCTCCCATAGGAAATGTAAAATGTGGAAGCTTTCAATAACCCCAGGATACATATACACAGACACATATATGCAGATACAGATATACATATATATATATATATATATATATATATATATATATATATATATATATATAGATAGATAGATATATATATAGATATACATGTGACTACACATACACATGCAGATATATGTACAGTAAGATACAAATGTAGAAGGTGCACACAATATGGAACAGCCACTATGCTTACAGTTAACACCTTAACAACTGGACACTGTATGGGCCACCCATACAAATGACAATTGTTGCCTGTAACATATACCCACAGAGAGGTCATAGGATAAAACACCACACACAGGTTTGCAGAAATAGAAAACCTTTATTTATGTACTATTACAGTTTTATATGCAATGTCATATAGCTGTTCAGACACTGACATCCATATAAACAGAGTAATGCAACTGTGAAACAGTTATACTAAAACATTAGTCTGGAAAGGTTCACAACTGTTGCTGTCCAGGCCAAGCCCTTCAAATTGTGCAAAAGTACAGACAGACTGGGCCACAGGATAGCAAAGAATCAACAGTAAGTAATGCAGGTGTATAGTTCAGCAGCCTCTATCTACACTCTGTACAAAATCTCTAGGTGGTAAAGACTTCAGCTGACCAAATGGGATGTAACTGTTACATAACAAGGCATAACTGACACCATCACAAACACACTGACAAACAGAACAGTCTGTATGGCAGGAGGCAGTAGACCTGTATTAACCCAGTTTATGTAAGTAATGTAAATATAGGTGAATGGTATGGTACTGTACATCCAGATACCTTAAGGCAGCTCACCCCTGATACCTCCACATTTTGTAACAGCCTAGGTTATTTATGCTGCATCTCCCCTAAACTCAATAATACAGGGCCATATACCACTGTTACATACACTGGCCTCTGGAGTGCATAAGGGCACATGTGTATTGTGTAGGTAAAGCCCACACATATATGGCCCTAGCCCCACCATATGTGTGGGAGATACAACAGCAGTGGACTGATGGCAGCATGATATACTCACAGCCCACTACAGAACAATCCCTGACAGCCTGTCATATGTGCAAAGCTTGGTATGTAGGTGGAGGGCAGAGGCTGGAACACACGCCCATATGTGGAAAACTGCTGCTATACACTAAGCAAGTTGCTGGTGTTACAAGATAGTCTGCAGAATACCCTTAGTCAGGGAATTGAGATTAGAAACATAAATGGGTGTAGCCATATACTAATATCACTCAACACACAAACTGCCAGTGAAATATCTGACACAGGACCTGTGTGGTGGACAGACAAAATATGATAGGCACACCTCTGGCCACCAAGAGGATAGGCCCACAGTTGAGAACTATGCAGACAGAACGCATTCCAAGGTAAACTAGTATGTACACACACACTCTGTAACACCAGTACTATACAAAGTATAACACAACTCTACTCCCAGTCTGTCTGTAGTTCTGGAACCTCCTACAAATATGTAGCTGGCCTGAGTTTGCCAGTTCTCCTGTAAAACGTATTGCTAGCTGCTGTCTGTAACACTGATGCTGACACACAGGAAGGATGTCCATCACACAGGAAAGGTAAAGGGACCACACCCACATGATGTAGGGATTTATAGCAGGTGGTTGCCATGACAGTGGTAATTGGAAGTATTACACAGCAAGTTGCATGCAGTTAGCAAGTGGAGGGCACTGGTTGGTGCAGAGGCCATCACATGATCATGTACATCACCTACTAAAGCCAGGCTGCAATCTATTCAAAGCAGCTCAGTCCATTTACTAGAGAGAGAGAGACTATCTTCAAAATAAAATCCTAAGTCAAAGGCATTTAGCCATGTCCCCTATAGTACTATCACAGTGCTGCATGCTATGTGCAAGGCACCAGCACACATAGCAATACACACAGATATTTACAGCTGGCAGTGTGTGCACCATGGATGGGCATGTCACATGTTAGTCCCTTGTTGGGACCACATTGCCCCCATCTATAAAGTATGCAATGGGAATATGGGGAAGTTTGGTAGATACACATGTGGAAGTGGTCAGGATTGGTAGATATAGAGGACAGTCTACAGGGGTGGTATGTAACACATGTGGTGGGTAAACACCGTGGATGGTGTCTGTGGTCTGTGATGTGGATATCCCATGGGCCCCAATATGGGCATGATGGGAACAAGCCTCCCACCCACTGCTACTCACAACAGCAGTCCACATCCTGAAGGTGCCTGGTCTGGAGGCTGAGCAGGAGGAGCATGTTTGCCCTGTGAATGTGTACTGGGTGATCAGACTTATGTAGCACATCCCTCATGTGTCTGTGGTGTTCGGTATGGAACAAACCCTAGACCTGAGCTCAGGGGACAGGAACATGTCTGTGTGTGCCCTGAGGTGGGGGGCAACATCCCCTGATGGTATTGCTGGAACAGTACATGAGGAGGCCCCAGGATGGGACACACATATGATGTGGCCAGGTATCCATGGGCAGATGAGTTTGGAGAGGTGGATCTGCTGACCAATAGAACATATACATGTTATTTTGTCACTGTTATAGAACATATGTTGGTAGTAATAGTCTACACAATCTTGGTACATGTCCAACAGCATGCAAATATATCCCTAATAACACAGAATGTCAGATTTGGAGCAATCTCAGAGCAGCCATACCACTGGCATATATAGAACCATAGTGGCCCTGACAATGGCATGCAGGTGAATAGTCTGTAACAGGCCAGAAATGATAGTGTCCACACAGGGGACATGGCTACAATCACATAACAGAAAGTGTGGTACAATACAATATCTGTCCAACCGGTAGGTAAGCAGTAGCCATACCTAATGACTTGTGTTTACAGTTTGTTGTCACTGATATGGTGGGGGGGGGTGACAGAGATGAGTATTATTAACTGAGGTAACTTTGCCATATGAGTTGCTCAGACCTGTTTCCATCTTTATGTCTTTCAGCCAAGAAGGCACATGCATGGTTGCCCACCTATTCCCATGCAGAGAATGAAGTGTTGATAGCACACATGATCCAGCACTATCCAGTGCTGTTTGGCAGGGCCGCACATGAGCAGCAGGAGCAGACGCCCTGTGGAATGACCTAGTCCACAGGGTCAATGATGTCGGACTGCATAACAGCAGTTATGAGCAGGTCCGGCATCATTATACTGACCTGCTTTGCAATGCCCGTTGGTGTGCTGCTGCAGTCTGGGGTGATCATCTCGCCACAGGGGAGGCCATGCCATCCATCCTCCCCTGACATGTGTGGAGAAGCTCCTGGCCAGCATCATTGCACCTGCCCATTTGGACAGTCAACAACCACTGGACTCCTTCATGGAGGTGGGTGTCACCCACACACTGGCCGAGGACCGTGCAGGTAAGGACACAGAGCAAATCAGTAGACCACTGTTGTGTATACATCTGCATTGGTACAGGTAGATCATGCATATCTGACATGTCATAGATATATTGTGCTGCTACACTGTAGTGATAAACAAATGTCCAAATATGGTAGCATCATGGGAATGTACAGTTGATGGATGGTAATACTGCACCCACCCTGTAGTACTGTCACAGGTGTGACTACTGACATTGCATCTTTCACCCTCTTATGTAGGTCCCTCCGGGATGCCACGAAGGCAGCAGCCTGTATCTGGTGAGTATGTATTATGTAGATGCTTGCCAACACACCAGGCATGCAATAGTGATGGTATATTCCAGACACACATCTAACACACCTACCCTAAATGCATGCTGTACATGTGCATGTATTGTTGCTGTGAAATGCGCGTTCTCACAGGGGTGACCATGACGGGATATTGGAAGGGTATGTCAAACACCTGCATGATAACTAACATCCTGTCATTGTGGAATGTGTCCACAGAGAGTAACATACTGGTGGTAGACATGGTCTACAGTAGTGACATGTTTGGAACAACACCCATATACAGTGCATCACCAGTGTATATACTTGTAGGATAATGGCAACTGCTGCAGAGATACACTATGGCATAAGGCATTACAGTAGTCCACATTATCAGCTGGGTCTAGGCTGCAACATGTGGTGTTCAGTGCATGGGACACTGCAAAGTGACACACATGTGTAGGGCTTACTTGTCATGTATTTGCATAAAAGCTGAAGGGGGGTCTCAACATGACACACCAGTGCACTGCAGCAGGGATCCTATGGATGGTAGGAGTGGCTCTATCAGCACATAGGCAGGTTCAGGACCTGTGGCAGCTGTAACCCTACCCACACAGCAATAGTGACGGCAGTGTGTGAACACCATGGGATGTGCACATGAGTAGACCTTGCAATCATGCAGAATAGGGGGACATGTGTAGGGCAGACTGAACATACACTGGCAAATGCAGATGGCCCATGCTGGTATACCCCCTGCCATGAGCAGTGACTGCTGTAGTGCACACAACAAGAGGTGTGATAAATCATCATGATAAGGGTGTACACACATATGCCCACATGGTGTGTATGCATTGCGGTCAGCAGCTGCACACATAACACAGTCTGTAGACACTGCATGTGAAAGTACAGGACATATGTCACATATCAGGCTCATGTACTACTAAGATATGCGGTGATGTGGTCCCATGGCAGATCAAGGATGTGTGTGTAAAATCAATAAAGGTGTGTACACCCCCCATAGCCATAGTATGCTCTGATGGTTGTCAGTGTAAGAGTACTGCAGTGGTCATACATGGTCTGTTTATGTTGACAGCTGTAAATCAAATATCAGGTATTCACCAATGACAACTGTCCACATATCATCCCAAGTATGTGTTGCTGAAAACATAGGGGCTGTGAGAAGTAAAGCTGACATAACTGACACAATACTACACATTCCACAATGGGTTGAAGACCTGTAAGTTATGGTGCACAGTACATGGCAGGATGCAGAACAGTTGCACAGCAATACTGTGTACATGGATGCAGTGGTATCCAGGTGAAGGGTTACCACCTAGTGACACAGCACATGCATCACACACATGTATACTGTTGCTAGCATGGATTGACTATAGCTGAACTGCATGCTGTTCTGTATCATATATTCTGCATGTTGACAGATGGGTAATAGGAGGACTGTGTGCACTATCATTGTGCAACCTCACCTGTATGTGTGTGTGTGTGTGTGTGTGTGTGTGTGTGTGTGTGTGTGTGTGTGTGTGTGCGTGTGTGTGTGTGTGTGTGCATCCTGGTGGTTAGTCAGTTTTCCTGCAGGGTCACTCTGGTGAAGTGGAGGGAGGTAGATGCATGTAGGATGTGTGTGTGCATGCGTGTGTTTGTGTGTGTGGCCATGTATGTAGATGTGTGATTGTGGAGTGTTCATATGGCTGTACCTCCCTTTGGAATCATGCAGTACATGGACATGGACTGCCACATTACACACCAGGAGTACCTGTCATGTATGTAATCACAGGACAGCAAATAGTATAATATGGTCTGTAGCATGGAACAGGCATCCAGAGGGAAGGTAGACACCAGGTTCACCCTTAATATTGCAGTCAGCAGAGAGGTCACCTACAACCCACGTATGCAGCTCTACAGATGCATTGGGGAAGTACTAGTCAACACCAGGGACTGTATCCAAATATTACAATTGTCACATGATAGGCTGAAGGAGCAGCATATCTGGCATGTACTGAGCATTACAAACACATGACACAACATTGCGAGATATTATGGATACAACATAGCAGCCCACACTTATAGGGGCCATGCACATCATTTCCAGGCATACAGAGGGTGCATACAGAATGACAGCAGTGAGGTCATGTAAATCCACTGCACGCAGGTCAGGCAGATAAAGTAGCAACAGGCCTTGTGTTATGGCTGCTTGTGTGGGGATTTAGAGAACTGTGATGTTATGCAGGATGGGGTAACAGATGAACATATAGATGGGACTGTCTGTTAAGCCATGGACAGGTAGGTATTATGAAGGTTGTGTGCGTGTGTGTGTGTGTGTGTGTGTGTGTGTGTGTGTACTGTTAGGCAATGATGTACAGATTTAAAGTGCATTTATTTTTTCCCCTACAGGTGGCATGGTGGGTTAGGATCCCTCCTGCATGCAATCTGATGTTGGTGTCCATACAGACACCGAAGATGATGATAGTACTGTTGAGGCACAGGTGGGGTTGTCAGGGGTCGACACTGTGCCGACATTTGACATCTCCCTTTTAGCCACCCCAACCCCACACACAGTTTCAGTGCCTTCACATACCCCATTGCCAGTGGCCATAGCAGAGGAACAACTGGTGTTTGGTGGCAGTGCACAGGGAAGTGTGGTAATCATACCTACCGTGTCCAGTCACAGCAGGCATAGCCAGATGGCTGGCAGGGCACCACATAGGCGGATGTCCCAGGGTGCTCATGGTATGGCCACTGGACATCATGCCCCTGGCATAGGCAACATAGCTGGTACCAGCAGGTGCATGTTTCAGGCTGTAATGGCAGTGCAGGCACTTATTAAATGTTACACCAGACAGGGCCTGAGGTTGCAGAGGGCTGATCTTGCTATTATAAGCGACAACCTTCGTGAACTGTCGGGTGCCATCCATGCTTATACTAAGCATATGGATAGATGGATGGCATGATGAGATGATGGCCCTCATCGGCCATGGTGTGTCCATGCTTCAACATGTGATGGGGATGAGGTGACACCCGTGTGGATGTGGGCCAGCAACACCAACACCTGACAGTCAACATGGATGTGCTAGGACACCAAGCGGCTCCACTAATGGCAGTAGCAGCCCCGGCAATGCAGAGGATGTGCTGTCCACACCACAGCAGGCCACATGCATGTGGTCCTGGCCAGTCCCAGGAGGGACTTGGTACCAGTGGACAAATGTCATCAGAAGGTGAGGGTAGCACATCGAGGCATGTACCTGGAATACCTTTCAGGCACAGTCCATGTGTCAGTGACTGGAGGCAATGAACTGCACACCCTGCCAGGTATGGTCTTCAGCTGTCCATAAACATCTGTGTAGGGCAGCCACATGGCGGAACTGTGTGCATGCATGCCCACACACTATGCAAACACATCTAGGGCAACCCCATACCTACACACACCACATCACCTCTCCCAGATCCCCACAGTACACCCCTCACCCACACACATGGTGTCAAATGTATGGCCCACCCTCGGCCTGTGGCAAACCAACATCTCACCCTGTGTATATGATGATACCTGTGCCCCATCCCTGTTATCCATACCATCGATGCAGGGACAGGCTGATATGGTTTAGATGCACACAGTGACTGTACAACAGTGTACCACATTACTGCAGTGTAACTTGTTGTAGGGAGTAGGGTGCGAGGCATATTTGGCAGGTATTGTAGCCATCCAGCAATCATGCCTTATAGCTGTTGGTAACACTGGTTGGTTCTGGTCTCTATAATGTTATCCATTTTTGTTGTAGGTGTACATGTGTCAGCACTAGGATGCCCTGGCATATGATGATACCTGTGCCCCATCCCTGTCATCCATACCATCAATGCAGGGACAGGCTGATATGGTTTTGATGCACACAGTGACTGTACAACAGTGCACCACAGTACTGTAGTGTAACATGTTGTAGGGAGTAGAATGTGAGGCATATTTGGCAGGTAGTGTAGCCATCCAGCAATGATGACTTATAGCTGTTAGTAACACTGGTTGGTTGTCTATAATGTTATCCATATTTGTTGTAGGTGTACATGTGTCAGCACTAGGATGCCCTGTGCATATGATGATACCTGTGCTATATCCCTGTCATCCATACCATCAATGCAGGGAAAGGCTGCTATGGTTCTGATGCATATGGTGACTGTACCACAGTGTACCACAGTACTGCAGTGCATCATGTTGTAGGGAGTATAGTGTAAGGCATATTTGGCAGGTAGTGTAGCCATCCAGCAATAATGCATTATAGCTGTTAGTAACACTGATTGATTGCAGTCCCTATAATGTTATCCATTTGTGTTGTAGGTGTACATCTGTCAGCACGAGGATGGTCTGCAGTCATATTCCATAATGGGGTATGTCACTGTGCTGACACCAAGGCTGTGACATATCTGGGGTACAGTTGTAGACATTTCACAGGTTACTAAACTGGTCACTGCCTGTGCCCCATGGACAGATGGCCTGCTGAGGCATGTATACCCTGCAACCTGATGAAGACCCATCCACATACACACACACTCTTACTTGGCAACACTGGGACTAGACCCCTACCTAGCTATATTGTGATATTGATGAGTGTGGCTTACATTGCATACACCGCACAGCATTTAGGGTGAGGTGTGTCCCAGGTTACATGGTAAATGCATAACATCCCCTGACATGTACAATATGCTAATGCGGGATGTAGTGGGTGTATTTGCATGATACATAGTGTGACATGCCATCATATACATATTTACAGACACATAACAGCCAGAAACACATCTGAGACACTAAGGCCTATTGCTGCTAATTAACTTGACCATGTCTCCAATGTGTTACAGGTAGGCTGCACACATCACATGCATAACTGGCTTGGATTGCGGTAACAGCTACCTGTATGATTGATGGTGACAGTGGTAACTATAACGTGGTACATGGGACATAAACCTGCTGTACCTTGGTGTAATAACAGTATACACAGCACCCACATCCCCCACTGGATATTGTACTCCCTGAAACCCATGATGATACTCTGCCATACCCACCACACATTGGCCATGACTGAGATACAACCCATAGTATACTCCAACATTGGTACTACAGGGATATGCATCTCATACACATGTCACACAGGTAGTAGGGCATCAGTCAAGCTTAGGTTGCTTGTACATATCCCAGCTGGGTACCTGCCATCTGCACATCTGTACAGGGACTGACAGTCATCAGCTTGGCAGGTAGCTATTCAGTAGCATGAGTGCATTGACAGACCAGTAAGGGTTGTATATTGTGACACAGCTCACACACCAGGGATACATCAGGGAGGCCTTGGTGTCCAGCCATGCTCGCAGGTGTGCCTGTTGTCAGTACTACATTAAGCACTCTACTCTTGTCTGGGTTAGCACTGTCAACAGTAGTACTGCCATAATACACTACATGTCAGTGTAACAGCAGGGTCTATATCAGATGATCGAAAGCTTACAAGTCCAAAGCTCACAACTTCAAATTGCAAACCTCGAAAGCTGACAACATCAAACATCCCAAAAAAACAATACTAACTACCCCCCAAAAAAATGCTCTATGCAGGGGAGCAAGCCCCCCTGCACCCCCACCCCCCACTACTTAACTATACCAACTCCAAGATCACACTATAATGCAGTAAAGGGAAATCTTCCCTTCCCGCCCTCTATGGCAATCTCTGTTCTACGGTTTGATGTTGTCAGCTTTCGCGGTTTGAAGTTTGAACTTGTGAGCTTCAGACTTATCAGCCTTTGATGTTTTGATATAAACCCTGACAGCATGTACCCTGGGCTACTACACCTGTATGTAACACATTGACATGGATAACAGTGCTGTACAGGCCTCATATATGTCTGTGTCCCACACATATCACTCGCACCCCTTGCTACTGTAATGACAGCACATAGGTGCATGTATTGTACATGGCATTACATACACTTATTACAGGTTATCAGAGTGGGTTGTGTGTCCTGGTTACCAGATCTAAGCTATGCTTAGCAAGTATAAACATTGCTGCAATATAACAGCTAAGGTGATTTGTGCACTGGTAAGTGCTGCCTACACTAAGTGCCCATATGTTTACCCATAGCTTAGCAATGCTTAGCTTCATGCAAACCCATGCAAACTCACTTAAAGCTGCTCAAAACTGCCTTAACCACTCTGTATCCAACAGCCCTTGTCCTGCCCAGCAACAAAATGAACAGCTCTTGCAGGTCTTGAACCCAGGACCCTTTACACTGAAGTCACAACACTTAACCAGTATGCCATGGCCACTGTGAAGACTGCTACTGTTTTACCAGTATAGCTGTCAATACACATATTGAGTAGTATTGAACATTTGCCTGTAGTTCCTAAATTGTGTAGTCCTTGTTATTAATATGACTGTTGCATCGCATATGTTGTTTTATCATAATGTGCACATAGCAGATACACACGGTGAGATACAACTGGGAGAGTATACACAACAGTGACATTTACTCATGACAGCAATATGGTTGTATACATATAAAAGGTCTATATATGTGTACATGTACATACACATGTATACTCATTCATATGTCTGTATACACATCTGTATACTGCTACATATATATGGCCATGTGTACATCTCTTCGTATGTTTATATATATATATATATACATATATATATATATATATATATATATATATAGATATATATATATATATATATATATATATATATATATATATATATATATATATAGTTCTAGGACGGAAGATCGAAACAGACAAGACCGACACCGACTTCACCCGGCGCTTAAACGACGAATGATCAACACTACAAACCACAGGTAAGGGGTTTACAATTCGCTAATCAAGCCTACCATGTTCACGTAAGGTGGCAGTGTTATGCATGTGTTAAATTTAAACCCCTTACCTGAACATGGTAGGCTTGATTAGCGAATTTTAAACCCCTTACCTGTGGTTTGTAGTGTCGATCATTTCTGTGTCGGTGTTTTCAAGTCGGTGAAGTCGGTGTCGGTCTTGTCTGTTTCGATCTTCCGTCCTAGAACCATATATATATATATATATATATATATATATATATATATATATATATATATGTATATAATATATATTATATATATATATATATATATATATATATATATATATATATATATATATATATATATACATATGTGTATATATAGATATAGGTATGTATGTATATATATTTCACCAACAGTGGCACTCTTCCCGACCCACTTGGTGACCACATACCCACCTTTACCCACCGGCTTCCCACTATCCTTCAATGAACCCATAACTATATTACTATCTGTGACCAAAAAAACTTCAACCCAATAAACTTTTCTAACTCACTACAAGCAGTTAATTGGAATTGTTTAAAAACACTACCTCTAGACAATGCAGTCTCATACTTCAACTCAACATTCTTGAAATTACTAGACTCCCAAGTTCCCTTACGGACAAAGAGAATAAAAACTAAATCACCCCATGGCTCTCCAAAAGTACTCTTGCTACCATGAGACAGAGAGACAAAGTCTGGGCACGCTACCAAAAACATAAGACAACTCCACTCCTTAATGAATATAAAATGCTCCGAAATAAAGTAAAAAAACTCATTACTTATGATCGTCAAAACTATTTCTCTACACTCCAAAACCATAACAAAAACAACCCTCAAAAATTCTGGAAAGGGATCTCTACTCTCCTCCACCCCAGCAAACCAGATACTCCTACCCCAGACCCAAATTCTACAAAACTTGATTTAGCCACCCAATTTAATTCTTTCTTTATTGACTCTATTTCTAAATTGACCTCCTCATTCTCCAACTCCTCCCTATCATCCAATACCCCCTCACCCACCCCCACTGTCTCTACTTCTTCACCCTACTCCCCACCCACTAACTCCACTACCCCCTCTTCTACACAAATTCTATCCTCATCACCACCACCCCATAATCCCCCCCCTGACTGCACTCACTTCTCTCTAAACCCCATACCTACATCTACTATTAAGAAACTCCTTCAGAAATTGAAACCATGTACCAATGCTCCTGACAATATCCCTTCTTACTTTCTCAGTATAGCTGCTGAAACTCTTGCCTGCCCCATTAGCATCTTAATTAACCGCTCCCTACAAGAATGCATAGTTCCCCAAATTTGGAAACAAGCCTTTATTATACCACTACACAAAGGTGGTAACAATAATAACATTACTAATTTCCATCCCATAGCCACCCTGTCCCCCATTTCAAAAATCCTTGAAAAATGTGTGCAACTTCAACTCCTACCCCACCTCCTAGACAACAATCTTATAACTCCCACACAGCACGGTTTCAGACCTAATCATAGCACTATGACTGCCCTCCTCTCCTTCCTTGAAATTGTAAATAAAGCCTGTGACTCGGGACAAATTGTTTCCACCTTACTCCTTGACCTTTCCAAAGCCTTCGATACTATCTCACACAGCCTGCTCTTAACTAAACTCTCCAAACTCTACCTATCCTCCTCCTCTTTGGACTGGTTCTCTAGTTATCTATCTAACAGATATCAAGCTATAAAATGGAAAAAAGCCACTTCCTCTTTCCTTAGTACCCCTACAGGAGTTCCTCAAGGCTCCATACTGGGTCCTCTTTTCTTCAATATTTTTATTAACGACTTCCACAAATCAATCCCTTTCTCTAGCATCATCCAATATGCAGATGATTCAACTATCATCTGCTCTGCCTCTTCTATCACTTCACTACAAAAACTTACTCAAGATGCCTTCTCTTCCACAGAGCAATGGATGCTAAGCAATCATCTAGCTCTCAGTGCTACCAAGACCAAACTAATGCTATTCACTCCTTCCAAAGTCACTCCTCCCGACATGAATACATTCTTAATTACTAGTCAAAACAACTCATTTCTCGAAATAGTGTCAGAGACCAAACTACTTGGGGTCCAAATCGACAACCAACTTAAATTTAACTCCCACCTGCAAACAAACATAAAAAAAAAACGCATCAAAAACTTGGCATGCTTTATAGACAGAATGCCTACCTCACATCTACCACTAAAATCACTCTCTCTACTTCCTTCCTTATCCCCTCCCTTCTCTATGGCACCCCACTACTAACTAATCTTCAGTCCTTGTTAAAAAAACAGCTTACCTCCTGCTATAACAAAATTGCAAAATTTGCCACCAGCCATAGGTCTTCTGCTCACCACTGTCTCTCCCTCCATAAACTAAAATGGCTAGAACTTCCCAATCAACTAACTTACACTCAACTAACTCTAGCCCATAAGCTTATTCTAAACCCCTCCCTCTGTCCCTCCCTTTCCTCTGCCTTTAAAATGCACCTACCTAACAGAGTTCTAAGGTCTAATAATCAAAATCTGCTAGAAGTGCATAAACCTACTCATCCCCCAGGCAAAAACCTTCTTTCCTTCAGCCTCGCTCGCCTCTGGAACTCCCTACCACCAAGCATCCGCACCACCTCTAACTACTCTACCTTCAAAAAATCTCTTTTCTTACACCTAGCATCACAGTGGGAATGCTCTTGCTCCCACCCCACATAACTAACTCTACTTAATGTCCTTCAATATCATATCCTACTTTATTTAGCTACTATGCTTGTTCTCTAATCTGTATTGTTTTCATTTGTTCTATTACTAGCATGTTTCTTCTCATTGTATTAACTGTTATGACTGCTATTCTATATCTGATTAGTTTTACTTTTATTCTGCCTACATTGTATTAACAACTCTCTGTACCTAGATTGTCACTGTCAAATGTTGAATGTACATTTTGATTTCTTTTTGGAGTTTTTCTCCAGAGGACTCCATTGAAAACGGGTACTTTATGGCCCAATGGATTATCCTGGTAAACCAACTGCAATAAATAAAATAAATAAATAAATATAGATATGTGTATATAGCTATATATGTATACACATCCTATATGCATAGATATGCCTAGTTATGTTGGTGTATATGTAGATATCTATAACTATATGTGCATACATATCTAATCTGATATACCTACTACTGTCAATAAATATGTAGATATCCATACGTATATGTGCATATGTATCACTATCTGTCTATGTGTAAGCATATATTGTTCTGTGTATGTATATATCTGAGTGCGTATATGTATATCTGTGTACATATACATACCCATCTATATATGTCAATATGTATATGTGTAAATATCTATATAGATATATGGATAATTATATATACATGTATTTTCACCATATGTCCTGAACATGGAGTGTAGCCCTACCTCAGTCCCTATAGTCCAAACTCCGTAGTGCAATGAGATGTCAGGTATTATAGCAGGTATATTAGTAGACTATTGCTACTGTAATAGGGATTGTCTTCACAGACATGGTGTGTGTGTGGGAGGTCACATCTGCTTTTCATATGTGTGCCATTGGCTACTGACAGACATCCTAAGGACATCATAGTACAGTACTTTTTCTAGCATGTAATGCTCCTGTGGGCTACAGCAGAGATATTGGCCAATATATGTGGACATTCTGACACACTCTGGACAGTCCAGAGGTATACACAGAACCCCTTAGTGTAAAACATGTGGACCAAGCCTGACAACAGCCATGTAGATGGGTATAACACATAAAAACTGGTATATGTTTGCCCCCATAGGTTATGCATTCACACCCCCCTGTCGGTCCTGACATTTAATAACTGCTGGTACAGAGGTGCCATGTCCACATACTCCTCACTAGATATTGACATACATTTGTACAGCATCCGATTGCTCTGTCTGACATACATGACTGTTAAGGGAGGCCTGGCAGCAGTACATCTGGCAAGTATCTGGACATAACATCTCACTGGGTAAGTACACTAAGCTGCTAGGTATGTAACAAAGCACTGTGCAGGCTACAGGCAGACAGACTCAACACTGGCCTACATCTCCTATAGGTGAATGCACATGCACCTGCATATATAGCAGGATCTACTGGCATGTCACAGCACAGGGTAAGATACACCTGTGTGAAAGTGCATAACCACAACCAATTTGAACACAGCCACAGCCACATATGGTAAGCTAGCATAATATTACAGTATATGGACTATCTGTTCAACACCATCCTCATACGTGCGACTCACACACTAACCCTACATATACTGGGCCACTACACAGTGTGGTCTGATGCCTGTCTGTTGTTTGGGATGTGTGTTTATGGCCCTACAAACATGTAAGCCAATATGGTAACATACAGTGGAGCAGTATGTAACATCAGATAGGACGGGACCAAGAACAATGACATTTACCACAGTCTGTGCACAGGCCAAAGTACATATTAACAATACACACACTGTCGACATTCACCATAAGTACACAGACCTCAGTACTGTAAACACAACCACAGAATGTCCAGGTTATGTCGTCAGATATAACCCATACTGTACATAACATGTGTAGCAGTCTATCTCACTGGCTTGTTATCAGATATGATGACACTAAGTATGGTGTACAGCACATATGCCCTTCTTAATGCATTACCTATGTACAAATGTTGACAGAGTTGTTGCTGGAAACACATGCACAGGGCCAATATTGATATGTTGCTGTGATAACCTCATACATTTACTGTTGTAACGGGGTTTGTTGCAACATATGTCCTATGAGGGATATGAAGTCAGAAACTGTCATGGCTTTCACCATCTACAGACTGCAATCCTCACACTACCTTCTGCAGTTCACAGATACATGCTCTGTGAGTAACACATGAAACCAAAGACATCACACACTGCCCAGTCTGCAGATGACCCTATAGATGGATATTCTTCATAAAAATAGCACTGACATGGCAGGTATTAAAACATGTAGGACAGCCATATCCACTCACACCCTGTTAAACCAACATTACTCCAAATGCAGTATAACAGCACTTACAGTCTGTAGTCAGGTCAAGCACATCCCCTCCTGTGTGTTACCCTGTTTCCACAGTGTATTTTGTTAGAGGTAACTCCCCAATCCATCTGAGATGCTGTTTGCCACAGATTGAGTTCCTGCTCACAGTGAATGAAAAGGCCCAACATCAGCATGATTTTCTTAGATATTGGAGTGTGTTTCCATGAAATTGGCTATGGGAATGTTACCACAGCTGTTCTGCATGCAATCAGCTAGAAGAGGGCTGCAATTCATGCAGAGGCCATCAGGTGATCATGAGAATCACTTAAAATACACAAAACAGGTGTAGGTCTCCACATCCACCAGAGAGGGAGTGAGAACAGTAGACAGAGGCAAAGACCAGTCAGGGAGGGATGGGAGCCTAAAACTTAAGCATGTTTGTGTCACACACCTGCCAGCACAGGGTATCAAACCCCTGATAACTATGTAGTGCTTTCACATTTGTATGCAGTTATTGGATGCGCCACATAGGTTACATGTTGTGGAGCCCTCAGAACGTATATGTGATGGTGAGTGACATCTGCAAAAAGGATATGGTAGGTGTAGTACACATGCCTGTCCGCATGAACAGGTGCCAGCGTCAACACAGCCACATTCTCACAGGGACACACACATATTGACATACTTGGCAGGGCCAGGAATACAACTCATCACTAGTGAAATTGCCACAACACATTACTGTGCAGGTATCACATGCATCACAGGGGTCATACGGAGGTTATATGGGCAAAGGGTATGGGGAGGAGTCTGACATCAGACAGCATACTTCAGTATGCCAATGGGTGATGTGCACACCTCCCACATGCATGTAAAGTGACATGTGGAACTGTACATGGGGTGTCTGGACCATGATGTATATACAGATTATCATCAGATGTGCCAGTCCTGGCCTCTTGTGGTGGGAACTGATAATGGACAGCAGGTTTACCCTGCACCTAAATTGATAGCATGCTAAAGGTATTCCCTGGTGTCAGTGGCATCTGTCCATACAGGGCATCTTTTCAGGCATGGTATGTCCTTTGTGGGTCACATTTGATGGCACCACAGGTGTTGCAGGTGTTCAGTGGGTAACATGGGGAAGGTGCACTGTCTGCATGTATGTGTCTATTGGACAGAAGAACAGGGTGTCATTCCATAGTTATTATCAGTGCGCAATATGCAGTGTACTACCAACATAGTGGCCATTGCCTTGGCAGGTGTGTGTGTGTGTGTGTGTATGAAACATGAGTTGAGAGTGTTCTCTGGTTAATACTAGGGTTGCTAACTTTGTTTGCCTGGCCTTAATGTCACATGTATGGGTATGGATTTGCACCACAGCCTCTTGGCTATTTGACATCTGTTATCCTTGTACAGTGGACAGTGTGATATATACTAGGGCCAGCATATAAGAAATTTGCAAAACCCACTCCGCATTGAGCCCAGTTGTTACACACTCACATCCACCTTCACACAGGATACGAGTTACACATGTACACACACACACAGACACACAAACACACACACACACACACACACACACACACACACACACACACACACACACACACACACACACACACACACACACACACACACACACACACACACACACACACACACACACACACCTGTTATGTCTGGGATTAGAACTCCTACCTAGCATGAAGCTGTTATAGGATGCACCACGGAGATTACTGGAGTACTCCTTCCCCAAAGGTGTATTTCACATTGGATGACATCAGCAGGATTGCCAAAGTAGGACATTTGAAATGTATTCAGTGTAAGTGTGGCTAGGCTAAAATGCATTGCTCCCTACACAGATATTGAAATACCCACAAATTATCCACAACTGACATGTGTGGGTATAGAACACCTAACAGAAGTTTATATCACACTACAGCATGAAGCTGTTATAGGTTGCACCACAGGGATTACTAAAGAACTCCTTCCCCAAAGGTGTATTTCACAGTGAATGACATCAGCAGGATTGCCAAAGTAGGGCATTTGAAATGTACTCAGTGTGACTAGCCTAAAATGCATTGCTCCCTACACAGACATTGAAACACACACAAAACATCCAGAACTGCCATGGGTGGGAATAGAACCCTACCAGAGTTCTATATCGCACTACAGCAGTAAGTAGTTATGGCACGCGCTACAGAGATTACTGGGCTACATCCATCCCAGAGGTATATTTCTAGGTGGATGACATCATCAGCCTTACCAAAATAGAGCATTCGAATTGTATGGAGTGTGACTACCCTAAAAAGTTTTACTCTCTACATAGACAAACACACACATAGACACTTGCCATGTCTGGGATTAGAACTCCTACCTACCTAATTTATCATACTACAACAGAACACAGTTATAGGGAGCGCTATGGAGATTACTGGGCTGCAACTTTCCCAGAGGTGTATTTCTAGGTGAATGACATCAGAAGCCTTGCCAAAGTAGAGCATTTGAATTTTAGAGAGTGTGACTACCCTAAAAAGCATTGCTTTCTACACACACACACACACACACACACACACACACACACACACACACACACACACACAATTTCCATTCCTGGGATTGGAACTCCTACCTAACTAGTTTATCACACTACAACAGTACACAGTTATGGGATGCGCCACAAAGATTACTGGGCTACAACCTCTCACAGGTGTTATCATAGTAGGGCTATGGGAGGGCAGTGTGTGTGTAAGAGCCATAATCCATTCATCTAGAGGTTGACACTCCACATGTGGGAACACACAGGGTCATATTTTTCAGGTACGTGTATACAGCTGCTAGATGACTACTGCCTTGTACAGTCATGTTGCACAGCTAGCACGTGCACCACATAGTCTGTAATTCTAACAGATATCGGTGGCTAGTATCTGCAGTGAGTGACATCTGAACATCATGTGGTTGTGGCCCTTTGGCTGTGTGCTGGGTGGGGCAGGCATGGATGGCTCCTTGTCACAGTGACCCTCTTCCACACATCTATGTACGTCTACCTTTGGCTTATTATAGTGTGTTGTCCTTAAATATATGTCTGTGTGCAAACATGAGTGGTACATAATGAGGAGTGTCTGCACTAACATCTGCAACTGCCAGATATGTCTGGTCCACTGGTGTCTGCAGATATGGCCTTAATGTGTTTAAGTGTGTGAGCATGCCCAGTATGACCATTCAGTATGTTGTTGACTGACATTGCCGTCATTTCTCTAAGTGTGTGAGTATGTCCAGTATGCCCGTCTGTATTGAATGTGTGGATTCGGTCCAGGTAGTTTGTACTGCAGTGCTGACCTTTGTGTTGTACAATTGGTAGCATGCTGTTTTTGCAGGGTATCTGTCGATCGTTTGGCATTGACTGTTATTACATTTCTGCATAGGATAGGGGGGCACACCTGAATATTTTTACATGTCTACACAGGACTGGGAGGGGCACACCTGACTGTTACTATATTTCGATGTAGAATGTGGGGCACACCTGAATATTTCTACATTTCTACACAGGATGGGAGAGCACACCTGACTGTTATTACATTACTACCTAGGATGTGTGGGGGGGGGGCACACCTGAATATTTCTACATTTCTACACAGGATTAGGTGAGGCACAGCTGACTGTTATTACATTACTATGTAGGATGGAGGCACATCTGACACTTGTACACATTTGTTATGACTGTACTGGTACGTTAGGTACTCCACTTTATTCTTTATTCTTACCAATCATGCTGACTAGAGGCATTCCAGTGTACTACAGATCTTAGCTTTGGTTGCCCTACATATTACTGTGTGACATTCTACCCTTCAGAACTAACGTCCCACTGCCTGACATGCTGTAGTCTGTCTGTGTAGGCCGAGGGGACGTTACCCATAGCCATCATTCAGAGGACATAGCACAAGCTCTGTTTGGGTTTGTCTATACCTGTCCTGCTGGCTGAGACTGTAGTAGTGTATGTGAACCTCACTGATTGGCATGTGTGAGTCATATGGACACACATATCACCCAGAACATTTCCTGCAGTGGGTGTTGTCACCTTGTGTAGTACTGGTTGCTATGGTAACTCCAGTATGTCTTACAGATGTCATGGTGCCACCATGGGTGTTTACTTTCTGCTGCCATAACATTCAGCCACCCAATTCCCTTGCATGCTCACATCCATACCATAGATACAGGTAATGACATATTCTACTCCATTTGGCAATTGGTAGGTTGATTGACTTACCTTGTGGGTGTGCCAGGATTGTGGATGGTGCTGGAGGGATGCCTATGTCAGATGCATATAGTACAGTTCCTATACATAGCTGAGCACAGATAGTGTCATGTTTGGTAACCCTTTTACTCTATGTTAGAGTCAGAGAGAGATGTCATTCCCTGGGTCCCTACTGTGTCAGTGTATGTACTATGTGTTGTCTCTTTGCCACGGCCTCGGCATACTGAGCACACCTCCATCTGCCTACTGTGGCAGGCTCAGGTTGTTCCTCCTCTGAGTCACTCTGTGCCTGTGCAAGCCTTGGCATTGGTGGAGGGCTGTGTGGCCCTGTCCTGTGCTGTTCCTGCTGCAGCTGTTTCCACAGGATCATATTGTGTAGCATGGCACATACCATAACAATTTGGGTACATGAAGCTGGTGAGTACTGCAAGGCTCCACCAGATGTGTCCAGACACCAGAACCGTGACCTGAGCATCTCAAACACATGCTCTATTGTAAGTCTGGTCTGTGCGTGTCTCATTATGGCATTCTTGTTTATGTGTGTGTGCATTTCTGATAGGTGTCATCAACCACGACTCGATTGTGTAATCAGCATCTCCCACTAGGTGACAATAGGGGATGTCCCCATTGGCAAAACACTGGTACAGCTGCGTCAGATGCCAAATGTGGGAATCATGATAGTTTCCAGGGCAGCCAGCACACACATTCATTATATCATGTTTCCTGGATCACAAATTCACCTCATTTGCATGGATTTCTCCTGCAAATGGGGTGATTTGCATACAGGGGCTTAGTCCATGCAAGACAAGTGCAGGGGTGCTCGTGCACGCCCCAGCAGGTTGTTCTGGATTGCACAGCAACGTATTGCCTGCTAGAGCTCCTGCACTGATCCTGCAAGGCATAGGGAATCCTGGGGTTTATCTTGACTTGACATTAATTTAACTATAATTGATCTAGGAAAAGATGGATTGTGTTTTAGTGAGGTGTTTGAGAGATATCAATGTCCTCTTTCAATGCCAAATGAGAGAGCTTCAGGTAAATTTAGGGAATTAGGAAGCCAGTTATTTAAAAAAAAATCATGGTGTGTCCTTCTTCCTTCTCTGGTATTTCATAGATTCTTATGTTATTTCTTTTTGAATTACTTTCAAGATCTTTTATTTTTTTATAAGTTCAGAATTCTGTTTGAGAATACATTCAATGTAATTCTTATTTTCAGCCACACTCACATCCATGTAATTTACTGCTTTTTCAGTTGTTGTTTGCTGTGACTGTTGCTTAATCACCTCACTCAATAGCTCCATCTGTTTTTTATTTTTTTATTTAATATTGTCCATTTTCATCTCCAGTTTACCTATTTCTGATGCAAGATCCTGTATACTAGTTAGTATAGACTACAGTTCTTTTTTAATTATTGATTCTTGTATAGTTCCTTTCAAGTGACTCGTAGTAATGAAGCAATAAGTTGTTCTGACAGGAAAAAAGTAACAGAAAAATCACCAGCTAGATTTTTCTGAAAAATCTTACAGATAGCTGCTTAAATATTAATATTCCAGTTAAAAAAGACTATAAGTTGAATTTTTTGATGAAGAAAATCCTGTCAGAATAAATCAAAATAATTAGAGCATTGTTTCAGTGCTGCTAAGAGCTCTCCATCTTTGGAGACAACGTTTCTGAATCCAGCCCATTGAATCCATTTTACTGACACTGAACACAATGAATCAACATAACTAACAATCCATATTCTAAAACCATATATACGTCATTTTATTACGGCTCTGCTTTGACAGACCAAATGTAAAAACAGTGGCTTTTGAATGAACTGTGATTTGCAGATAGGACATCAACAATACCAAATGATGGTAAAGAAGAAAATTCAACTTTTATATGAGAAATGCGAGCATTTCATTCTGTGAATTTGTTACAACATAGTCAATCTGTGGGGTCATTTGATACATTTCGCTTTCAATCAGAAATGCATGCTTGTGCCAAATCTATTTGCTATTAAACAGTTCTGGTTCTTCAGAATCCTTGCAGCTACCTGTGCCAAACCTATAAACCCAAAAGGCAGTAGTGAAATTATCAGAAATACTGTAAGAGTAGATGTAATAAACAATAGTAATGAAATCTATTTCCTGGGCTTATAAGAATGTTCTGAAACATAAATGAAAACTATATTATTCTTCTTGATGAAAATGTAAAAATGCAGGCTTCTGGTAATTTTCTGCATAATATATTTCTACAGATCATAGCTCATCTTTCATTCTTTTCTGCATCTATGACCATACATAGCTAGAAACCTATTGTGTTTGACTGCAATATAACTATCACAATGCAGTACTTGCAGAAACAGACTACAAACGTAAGCTTGAATATTGTGGAGAGCTGGGCTTTTACACAAATGGTAGAATAATGATTTCATTTAACATGAAATTCCTCCAGGTAAACAGAAAGAATATAGTATTGTCAAGGGATCTGAGCAAACATTTATGAAAGCATATTCAGAAACAATTGCTTTAGTCACTAGGGCTACGAAGGCTGAATATGAGATTTGATGGCTGTTACAAAAAATAATAAGAAAGTAAAGAGTAGCATTGAAAACCAGCAAATATAGTAACTGAGTATAACAAAATCATGTCATATTGCAAAGCTAGACATGCAGCTTTGGATATCGGAGTAATCAATCATGTAATAAAATGTAGTGGCATGGAATTCATGATAGAAAATTCTCAGTAATACCAACAAAATTATGCTGTTGTTTAAAAAGTTACATGAACAGTGGAATATGCCTGTTTTAATAAGACAATCCTTGCTATAGCTGATCCATTTTTTTGGATAGTCAAGTTAAGAAACAAATACATAGCAAAGATACTTTATTAACTGATAGACATGGATGATGAAAACAGGCCAGGATGACATTTAATCTGCTGTGTAGTTTTTACTTATTTGTTTGTTTGCTCTAAAGAATTATTAGGCTATGAAAGGAAATGAAAATAAATAAATGTATGTAAAAGTAGAGGGATATGAAGCAACATTTGCAAGTGTAGTTAGTATGATGCATCTAAAACAATAAGAGTAACTTTCCTCCGGGTGCTCCTCCGGTTTCTTCCCACATAGGTTCATAGGTAGGTACTAGGTTATTGGCCCTGGGGCCTATATAAGCCTAGCCAGAAGGCACCCTGGCTTTTGCAACCCAAGAAAATTATTTTCCTGTGCCACTGTCGAGCAGAGCCACAGAAGTGATCCCCGGGGTGAATATTCTATCTCCCATCCAATCTTCAAGATTTTTCTTGAAGAGTGCTAATGAGGAGCTTTATTTGATATAGATGGGTGGTTTGTTCCAGAGTATAGGAAGTCTCTGGGACAGGAATCTATCCCTCCATCTTGTTCTGTTTATTGTGGTGACAAGGTTTAGGTCCCTGGAGCATGTAGCTCAGAGGGATTGGCATTTCTTTAAGTGGAGCATGTCCAAAAGCTTTCTGTTTGACATAGCTTTGTGTGTTAGGCAGAGATTGCCTCGCTCTGAGTAGGTGATATGCGATGGAGTAAAGCTGCAGTTTTTTTAGATGGTCTAGGTAGGGCATTTGTTTGAGGCCAGTAATCCTCTTTGTGAGGTATTTCTGCGGCCTTTCCAGTTGTTGTAGATCTCTTGTGAGGTACATGCCAAAAAGGGCATTGTACTCTATAATGGGTCTAATGAGTGATGAGTAGAGGGGAACAATGACCTCTTTTTTCCTGTATGAGAAACCTTTTGTGATGAGGTGTGCCACGTAGAAGGATTTCCTGACTACTGTGGCGATGTGATTATCAAAGGAGAGATTACTGTCCACCTGTGTCCCAAGATCTCTTATCACACTTTTGGTGTTAAGTAGACTACCACCTATGTGGAAGATCATGGGTACAGAGTTTTTACCAAAAGGGATGACAGTGCACTTTTTGGCATTGAGCTTGAGGCCATGGGTTTGACACCAGGCATCTGTCTCAAGTGAGACCCTTTTGTAAGATGCCCACAACTTTTGGAGTTTTGATTATGGCTCCTAGTTTGCAGTCATCTGTGAACTTCATTAGCCAAAGACCTTCTGTGTTAGCCTGTATGTCAGAGAAGTAGATACCAAACAGGAGAGGACCTGAGACTGAACTCTGTGGTACTCCACTTTTCACTGGTATGAAGTTGGATTTAGAGTCTGCCACTTTCACAGTGTGGGTTCTGTCAGTGAGCCAGTTGGCAACCCATCTTGTGACATAGGTATTTATACCTAGTTTAGTGAGTTTATCTATAATTCCAGAGTGGGGGATGGTGTCAAAAGCCTTGGCAAGATCTAGATAGGCTGTGTGAACCACCTTACCCTCATCTAAAGCTTTGGTGACTGCTTCAAAGAAGTCTATCAGGTTTAAAAGACATGATCTGTCTTTTACAAATCCGGACTTGGTAGGGTCCAGAGTTTGGAGGTTACCAATGTCATTGTTTATAAGTGCCATGAATATACATTCCATAGCCTTGCAAACCAGGCTTGTCAGGCTAATGGGGTGGTAGATTCCAGGGTCTGTGGTGGCTCCCCCTTTGTGGAGTGGGATAACCGTTGCTGTGCCCCATTCAGTGGGCACATAGCCTGAGGTGAGGCTATGATTAAACTTGGTATTTAGGTGGGGTGCCAGTTCATTCTGTAGTTCATGTAGAACACAGCCTGGGATGTTGTTAGGTCCCATGGATGCTGTGTTCTTGGCTTTGAAGAGCGTGTTTTTTACCTGTGCAGCCGTGATTACAGGAACTTTGCATTCTTCGGTATAGAGATGGGCCCTTTAGGGGATGAAAGGGGGGTACATTACCACTGAAGCTATCTTCCAGGATGCTGGGAATATCAGTTGGTTCTGTATATTTAGTGCCATTGTGTTGTAACTCAGAGCAGATTTGAGTGTTGCCATTGAGATTCTTGACATAGCTGTAGAATACTTTGTGGTTGTCTTTAGAGTCAGTGGCGCTTTTGTTTTTGTAACTAGCTTTGGAGGATTTTATGAGGGATCTCAGCTTCTTACTGAGGCTGACCAGGGAGTTCCTCCAAACATGAGATTTTACTCTTTTTTGCAATAGTTTCTTTCTTCTGTTGTAGAGTTTGTTTATGGCAGGGGACCACCAGATTGGCTTCCCTTTTTTGGAGGATAGCATTTTGGTTCTGTTAGGGATTGCATGATCCATGCACTCATGTAAATGCTTATAAAGTGCATCTGTGTAGGATTCAGCAGTCATACTTCTATTGTCCGTCAGCATGGGTGTCGTGAAGTTTGCCACTTCTGTCTTAAGAAGCATGAAGTTGGCTTTAGATAAATGTTTTACAATGGTTTCCCTAATGGGGGTGGGGGTGGGATGTGGATGTCTAGGGTGATTAGCTTGTGGTCGGATCTGACCAACGAGAAATTGACCTCTGGTGTGGAACACCAGTTGCCCATGTTGGTAATAACCAGGTCTAGGATATTGCTGCCCCTGGTGGGGATGTGAATAAGTTGATCCAAGGCATTGGAATTTATGAATTCCAGAAAACATTGAGCACAAGAGTTGGTATGAGTAGTTTTCCCAGTTAATGGTGGGGTAGTTGAAATTGCCCATTATTAGACATGCATTAGGCAAAGACATGCATCTGGAGCATTTCTCCCTGGGCCTCTGCTAAAAACTGGCTTTGTTTCAAGTCGGACTTTCCCAAGTAACAAATGTTAAATAAATAAATAACATTTTACACATATTTCCTAAACTAGTCCTTAATTAACCAGGAAGACATAGGCGTATGTTTAATTTGGCCAAATTGAGTCCTTTACATTTCACTAAATACCCTAGGAGAGATATTTTCAAATCACTTAGAATGTGTCTGGGTAGACATGCTGCTATAGTTTGCTTCAGAAAACAAAACATTTCAAAGATCATAGGTTATTTTAATTAATAACATTATCTTCTTTCTTTCAACCCATTACTTCCCTTCCTTCCTTCTGTACTTCTCCTTTGTTCATAGGTTCATAGAAGGTTATTAGGCTATTGACCCAAGGGTCTTTTTAAGCCTAGCCTATTATACCCATTATATTTCAAGATAAAAAGTCTAGTCAATGCCTAAGGTTATTATTAGTAATAACTACCTATGTCCAAGAGGGATGTGGGAGATATTCCTGGCAAGAATTTGTGGTTTCCCATCTATTTAACCAGGTTGCTTTTGAACAGCGTAATAGAGGTGCTCTGCTTAACATGAATTGGTAGCCTATTCCAGAGAAGTGGCAACCTCTGTGAGATGAATTTGTTTCTCCAGCATGTCCTATTTAAAGCACAGGACAGATTTAGGTCACTAGAGCAGATAATTTTAGTCCCATTTGACTTACGAATGTGCAGCAGCTTTATCAGGTTGGGATCAGAGATTGCTCTGTGAGCCAGGCACAAGTCTCCCTTATGCAGCCTGTATACTACTGAGTACAGTGACAAAGACTTCAGTCTGTCTGTGTAAGGCATGTGCTGAAGACCCTGGATTTTCTTAGTTAAACATCTCGGGAGGTCTCTTCAGGTGCTACAGGTGTCTGGTATGGTACATACCAAAGGGACGCATTATACTCAACTATAGGCCTGATAAGTAAGGGATGAGTATAAGGGGGTTATAAACTCTTTTGCTCTTGAGGCTATTTAGTTTGAGTCCATGGCTTTGGCACCAATTGTTGGTCTGTGTACCCCCCCTTTTGGAGTACACTGACTTCATTTGGGGAGTCAACAATCACATCAAGTTTGCAGTCATCAGCAAACTTGGTCAGCTACAGCCCATTTGTTTTGGCCTGAACTTCTGAGAAGTAAATACCAAACAAAAGGGGGCCCAGTACTGACCTTGTGGAACACCAGGCTGGACAATAGATAATAAAGTATTCTGTCCTAAGCATCAGCATCACATAATCATAAATATAATATATTCAATATATTTAGCAATATGACCTTTACTTGTCCTGATGCATTGAAATAAATGGGATGGGAGAATACTATGTTCATTAATATGTCAGGGTTTCACTTGCACTGGTGTATGTCTTATCCATTGCACATTGTTATATTAAAAAATAGCTAAGATTGTTTTTATTACAGATAAAGCTGTCTGGCATAGCTATTTTAAATGGAGTCCCAGGTACAAAATAAGTATTAACTATGGGTCTAAAAATGGACAACTCTTCAAGGCACTATCTAATGCCAAAAACACATCTTACAAGGGGCTGGATAACATATCAGAATGTGTACGGATCAGCCTGTGCAGACCATATATAGCCTGAAACAGGACTTATCAGACCCCCCCCACACACACACACACACACACACACACAGCAGCTATTCAAAAAGTCTTCATGCCAGCAGTGGCGGCTGGTGACTTCAAATCAAAGGGGGGCTGCAGGAGACAGCTGAATGGGTGGGGGTCAATGGGAAGGGGTGCGGCCAACTAGAAAGGGGAGGAGCTATGCTCAAAACCACAAAAACTAACTAAATACACAGCCCTGGGTGCCAAACCATCATTATGAGAGTCCAATCAAGACAAAATGAAGTGTAGAAGAATAAAAATATTTCAATGCATTGGCTACATGACAACTTACTTAATATCTAGATGGAAACACAAAGGTTGTGAGGCAAGAAAAAATAAATTACTTTTTAAATACATTAATGGAATGCCAGTCAAAATCAAGTATAAGAAAAACAAGCAGCACTCAACTCAAACCACTTCTTGCACTGCAGTTCTAATTATAATTTATATTCAGCTTTATTAAAGTACCAAGTAACATGCTGAAAGTAGAAATCTCTGATGCCCCCACTTGTAAAAATGTTTCTTATCCAAAAAAAGATCTGCTGCCAACTATCTACTTGTTTCATGGGGAAAACATGATCAAAGTAAAAAATGAAAAGCAAACAAGAAATAAGCTCAAGATACATTTCTTAAAAGGATTCCTGTACAGGTTATGGACCACACGATTGTCATTCTGTTTAGTTTACGGGTAAAGCCTGCAGAGATGACTGGAAGTCTCCAAGTGTAATGAGCTTCTTAAAATAATGTAATCCTGTCCTTTATAACAAATACTGTCATATCCATTTCAATACTCAAGGCTTATATATTATCTAGTTAAGTATTCTCTACATGGCAACAACAGAAAGGCTTTCAATGTTGGCAATTCTTTAACAGTATGCTTATTAAAGCTTACTTGCATCTTACGACCTCAGCCAAGCTTACCTGATGGTCATTAAAGTATTGCTACTTAAACACAGAGCAACTGGCACTTTGAGTAATAAGCATAAATCAACAGTACAAAAAATATGACAGAAACCAGACCATTCTGCAAAAATCAAGGACAGATGAAAAGCCACTCTAGTACTTGTGTCTACCTTGGATGGGGGGATACTCTGCAGATTTACACTGCATAACTACTCCTTGCCTTGCTTCGACACATCCAGAGTCACTACATGGGGGAGTGGGGTGCAACAAGTATGTCACAATTTGAAATGTCTCTGGCTGACTGTGATGGCTCTGACACATTTGTCATACCTCTCAACCTCAGAGCAAGAAATCTGGACAAAGCCATACATAGAAGTGGGACAAAGGCCCAAAAATTAGGACAATTTTTAAATATTGCTCTTATAAACTTAGAAAGATAATAGAATAGGTCTAGCATTAGTATGAATTTTCTGAATGGTATGAAATCTGAAACTTAAATGTCTGTCATTATTTTCTAACTTCAGTCTTTAATGATTTGTCACTAATTTGCCAAAAAAAACACAATTTTATGAAAAATGGACCAAAAATGTGATGTAAAAATATAAAATAGCCACACAATACAGCTGGGAACCTGTCAAAGAAGGGACACTTTAATATTAGTACTGCTAACTTGAGCAGCTGACAAAATAAAATAATCTACATGCATTTCTGAAATAAAAGTAATCTATAACTCTGATTATTACAGTTATATTTCTTAATTGTAAACCCTCCATGTTTTCTTCTAAAATTGCTATTTTGCGGAGGGATTATTAGGGGGAAGAGCAACATTTTGAGCCAAAATCAGGGACAGTTGAGAGGTTTGGCTATGCCTAATTCTATAAAGCAATTTATTTGCATGTACCTCTCAACCTGTTAATGCAATAAATCTGGACAAGGCCAAATATATTGGGGGGACATATAAACAGTACTAAAAATTGCTCTTGTATAAACTGAGACAGTTGATAGAACAACATGTCTTACTTTAGCATGCATTTTTCTGAAGGTTATGAAGTCTGAAACTCAGTGTGTCATTATTTATTGATTTAATTCCTAGATGATTTGCCAGAAAAAACACAAATTTTATGAGGAACAAACCAAAAATAAGAAGCAGAAATCTATTCATGCTTTGAAAATCTGGACAGTTGGGAGGTATAGTTCAGCTGGGGCTGTCTTTAAGTTTGCTGCCCTTCCCCCTCACAAAATCATGGTCGAATGGAACCTCCCCTGCAGCCATTCCAATGATCCATTACTTGGCTATTTCACTCCATTTACCATAAACACTAATGTGCATACTGATTTACTTCTATGATGATTTGGACTTCATTTGAAAGCTGTATTTTGCATTTTACAGCACAAACACTAAGACATCTGCTAAACAAACTTAGCATTAAAACTTCTCTGCCCTTGAAACTCACATTTATTGAAACAGCATTGAAACCCACATTCAAAGAAAATACGTTTTACCAGTGGCAGATAAAGATTAATTCTGGGCTGTTTTCAAATCATAGGCCCCTTGCATATGAAGCATAAATGTGCTCTTTGATACACCTGCCTATTGTTTTGAACATTTTTCCAGTAAACAATGAAACAAAATGCATGCACCAATAATGACAAAACTGCCCAATTCAGAACATCTTTCCAGTAAACAATGAAACAAAATGCATGCACCCATAATGACAAAACTGCCCAGTTCAGAACATTTCCATCATAAAAGTCTACTCAAACTTCTACAGTCCACCATTATCAGTAAATATGCACAATTCTACAGTCCACCATTATCAGTAAATATGCACAATTCTACAGTCCACCATTATCAGTAAATATGCACAATCTCTGAAGAAGTATGATAAGCTAGTAATATTGCAATAGGAAATGGATGGCAAACTGGTAACAAGCTCATAGTTAGTATCTTAACTTTTTCAGTACAGCAGCATCCACCCCCTGTGGGAGTAGAACCAACAACCTTCTGCATCAAAAGCAAGTACACAACCTGTTGTGCTATTAACAATGCAAGCTGACTTCGCATAAGTAGCACTAATCTTCTCTTCCCCTGCAGCTCTCAGCTCCTTGTAAAATCTACTCAATACTCAACTGCATCTCAACTTCACAGCACAAGAAATCTGGAAAAAGCCAAATTTATTGGGGGGGGGGTCAAAAGCCCAAAAACCAGGGACACATTAAACATTGCTTGTATAATCTTGGAAAGTGGCTAGAATAAAATGCTGTGTTACCACCATACATTTTACTGCCATGTTCCCTGTGCAAAAGAGTCTGAGCAACATACCACTATGCCAAATCAGCTGCTTTGTGAAAGAAAAATGCTGTGTTACCACCATACATTTTACTGCCAAGGTCCCTGTGCAAAAGAGTCAGAGCAACATACCACTACGCTAAGTCAGCTGCTTTGTGAAAGAGAGGAAGACTGAAACTTAAATGGCTATCATTTAATGAATTCAGTTCTCATCATAGCTGTCAACCTCTTAGCACAAAACACCTGGACAAACCCAGTAATGAAGGAATACAGCCCTCAAACATATTCAGTGAATTCAATTCTTGCCATAGCTGTCAACCTTAGCACAAAAAACCTGGACAAAGCCAATAATGGGGTAATACAGTCCCAAATATAAGGACAAATTTCAAATATTTATCTTATAAACTTAGAAAATTGCTAGAATAAAAGGTTGTGTTACTATGTATTTTCTGAAGAATATGAAGTCTGAAATTCAAATGCCTGTCAATTTTACTTATGACGGAACAAAAACAATTTTCAGCAGAGGCCTAGGGAGAAAAACTGCAGACACATCTTTGTAAAATGGCAGGACACCAGAACAAATCCACACAAACACAGGGATGAGATGCAGACTCCACACAGAAGGTACCCCAGCCAAAAATCAAACCAGAAAACCTATAGCTGTGAGGCAACAATGCTACCACTGCTCCATCAAATATGCAAGGAATTAAACATTCAGAAACCTGAAGTCTGAAATTTAAATGCCTGTCAATTTTATCTAACATTTGTTAATCAGGACAGTCTGACTTGGAACAAAAAAACAATTTTCAGCAGAGGCCCAGGAAGAAATAATGCAGACATGTTTTTGTAACATGGGAGGACACAAAAGCAAACCCACACAAACACAGGGAGAAGATGCGGACCCCATACAGAAGGCACCCCAGCCAAGAATCAAACCTGAGAACCTATAGCTGTGAGAGAACAATGCTACCACTGCACCATCAAATATCAAGCATTGCAACATTTAGAAACCACTGATATTATGAGGAACAGATCAGATCAAATATGAGGCAAACATCTGCAAATTGTTTACAAATAGTGGTGGGTAGGGAATTCAGGTCCTTAACACCTGCATACAAGGTACAGGGTTCAAGCCTGAGGTATTCCCTGCCACACCACCATGAGCTTGTTCTAGCCACCAGTATATAGTAACTGGGGCATTTCACACACACACACACACACACACACACACACAGATCCCTTTGTGCTATTAACTCCATACCTGCCCACGTGATCTTCCCCCCTGATGAGACTCCAGCCTGCCGATGTTCTCTAGACTGTCTCAGCAGCAGTCTGGACTAGTGCGCATGCACGAAAGTCTATGAATTTTTTATTTTTCTTTTTTATCTTTATTTTCTTTCTTTTATTTTATTTTTTACAGCTGGGGGGGCTGCAGTTCCGGCAGTCCAATAGCACGGGCCACCCCTGCATGTCAGACAAATGGAGAACAGCAACAGTCACTCCCTTGCACACTAGGCCAGAGCATCAACTGACCCAGGTAACCAGTGTCATCTCAAAGGCTATGGAATGAGTTGTTATGGTGTTAATAAATAAGAACATAGATGATCTACAAATTCTTGATCCAAGTAAGTTTGGATTCATTATGGGGATATCCTGACCACTTAACCTGGTTGATTTTTTGACAAGGTTATTGAAGCAATGGGTGAGGATAAATCAGTACACACCACCCTTCTAGACCTCACAAAGGTGTTTGACACCATCCCACATTCAAGCATCATAGAAAAACACCCCATGTTGAACGCAAACCCTTATTTAAGTAATTTGATAGCAAAGAGAACCAAGGGAAATAGGGTGGGAGTCTCTATCCCCTCCAAAAGATATGCATCTACTAGTGTACACCATGGTTAAACCTTGGTTTGCTATTCTTGGTCACTTACTTCTCAGAGGTCATAGCAAATGTTAAGGGTATGTGACTGACCAATGTTTTAGATGACTGCAAGCTTGGTACCATCATAAACTCTTCAGAGGAGAGGGCCTTTCTCAAGCACATAGCTGCTGTCAAAACCATGGACTAAATCTAAATGCAAACAACTGTATAATATTGAAAGTATCACATTGGCAACACACCCTGAAGGTTGATCCTGCAGTCAGGAATCTGGAAACCTATGTCAGCAATAAACTATCCATTAAGCATCAAACATTCACTACTGTAAATAAGTCTTTTTTCATCACAGTACTAATATCTAAATGTATGGTGTCGACATCCAGGAATGAATTCATTCCACTGTACTCAGCTCTCATTAGGTCAATCATTTAATATTGTGCTCCTTTCAGTATGTACATGTCCAATCACTTGGCACAACTGGAATGACCATAATGCTTTCTCACTAAAAAAATCAGAGGCATAACTCTTAAAAACTATGCTTACCATCTCAAAGCTTTGTCCCTCTCCTTGTTTTCATACAGGCTACTAAGATGTAACCTCTGTCTCATGTATAGAAACTTAAAAGATTCTCTCCTTTCAGACCTGTTAAACACTTGCAAGTCCAATGGTTGCATAAGGACCCAAATCAAGGGATCTTAATGTCTTTTGTTATAGGGATGCTGGAGCAATAGAGCTGTATCACAGAGAATACTGCTCCTATGGAACCGTCTTCCACTCCTCATAAAGCAGAGTACGCCTCTTACTCTTTCCAAATGAAATGTGGTTGACTAGGTAAGAAAACATAAAATCACACCTGGCTTAACACCCATGTCCCTTATGGAAGGGGGAAATAAGTAATGCCCAACATAGCCTTCTTTTGAATGGGCTATTTATACACAAGGTATAAGGGATTAAAATGTACCATGGGAATGTAAGGCTAGTCTTCTAACTATCCTCACATATCAATAAATATTTCTAAAGATTATTGAGAAATTTCCAGCAATATTAATGTTGTTTCAGATGCAATAAATTCTATTTTTCTGATTTCCTTTTTAGTGTCTATGTTGAGTATGTACTCTAACCAACAAACAAAAGTGTGAATATTAATGGGCTTTAGAGAAACACATTTTTCTGCTGAATGAAGAGTTATTGTGACTTGTTTAGCTTAAGGTATATAAGGTAGTGATATTGTTTTAGGAATTTTGCAGCTAAAATACATAGTACTGTATATTCTATGTCATATGTACTTTTTTTTTTTCTGAGTATTGTTGTGATTATATATTGTCGCTTTCATGACATTATGGTTACATTAAGCTGGAAAATCTATTTTGTACTGCTGCATTATAATTTGTTAAAGCAAATTATGAATTACTTTGAAGGCATACCATATGATCAAGTCATCAACATAAAATAACATATTTATAAGGGAAATACAGAAAATAATAACATTAATAAGTAATACAAATGACAAGAGCCCAGGAGCAAATCTAAGGGCACACCAACTGTAATAGATTGGAGTCAAGATTCATAAAGCCCAGTAGTTACTCTGAATATGTCAATATTCAAATATTATATTTGCGTCTGCAGCAACATTTCATTTCAGTTAAGGATGTTAAGTTGCTGCAACAGCCATGGATGTGCTACTGAAACAGGGACCACTGTATGAACAGTAGATTTAACATCATGAAACTCTTTTATTTAACACTTGTGGTGATTATTTATAATATTGACTAATGTAGGAAGTGTATTACAACCATGTGAAAGCTATATGTCTGCTCTCATTGTTCCATGTCCGTTTTTCAATTTAGTATAATCTACAGTATTTTGGAGAGCTATTACAGTTCTAACACAGGACTTTATGAATGCATATTGTTTGGTATTCTACCTTCAGATAGAGAATTGATGGATGCTTATATTTTCAGAAATCTGGAGTATACCTAGTAATGAGGGACCTATTAAGAATATGTACCAGGGCACAGATAAAAGTATCACAATCCTGTATGAATATTAGAGGGTAATTTTTCATAATCTGATCTGCCATGACCTGAAATCCTATTTTACCTGTTGTTTAATTATACAAGAGTAATTGTTTGAAGGAAAGAGTCAGGTGTAACATATTCAAGTCTGGTAGATATATAGTGCCAAATAATTATTTGAAGTTAAGATTCAAAATAAAACCATAAAAGGCTGTCAGAGGGATTAAAGAGTAGGAAGCTTTTCAGTACAGCTCCTTTTCATTTTTAAACAATCCAAGGCATCCTTCCTCTTCTAACACTCATACAGCTCTAAACAAAAACTAATTAAAGATATCCACAACACTGCTTGTTCTTCCATCTAATATCTATGAATATCTGAACACTGCCAACCTGTATTTCTAGCTGGAGAGGTGATTATCTGGACAGGTGTGTGTTCTGTGTACCAGTCTGTGATTTACCTAGAAGTTAAAGTTAATAATCATTGCCTACAAACTTTTTGGACTGATTGATGGTCATTACAATAATTAAAAAATATTGTGCAACTCAGATCAAAGGGAAATTCAAACTACAAAAGCCAAGATCTCGTGTATTCTCATACAAGAAAAAGAAGCACCCTGTAACAGACCCAAATCTTTGAATAAAGATGGAAAACTGCTAAACATCCAAAATAAAACTTATGTTTGAGGACTTAAGAATTGCTCTGCAAACTTTACAACAAGCTATGCAGCATCTCTTTGACTAGCTGTCAAATTTGAATGCAGTTTTAATGGACATTTGTGAAAGATTGAAAACATCCAAAAGTTGTATAGTATCCTGTGAATACTGTGTCTCCACTTTAGAACAATTATCTAAACTTCAAACCAAGAATATAAATTAAATAAATGAGAAATTCTTAGATTTGGAATTGAGAAGAAAGCTGTAATATCATCATTAGTGGTCTCCCTGAGAAATGTGAAAAAGCTATTCTAAAACAAACATTGTAAAACATTATCCTTGCCTTAACCAAACTGCAAAAAAAAAAAATATTATTAAAGATTATGCATATAGACCTGATAGGCCACTTTCACACAATAAGCAACTGAGGCAATTATAAGATAAACTGCTTAATTATCAAGACATCATAAGAATTCTTGCCACACAAAAAATGATCTGACCAGGCAAGGCAACAGGTTGAGATTTGTACAAGACTTCCCTTTACAAATTAAACAAATAAGATATAAGCTATTGCCTCACTTCTCACTACTAATAGATAAACAATTTAAAGTTCCAAATGTATTACCCAGCTATTCTTTCATTTAGTTACAAATAAATCAGATATTCAATAAATGCACAAACTGAAGTAAAATCCATATTTATTGATATCTTTAATTTTAAACCAGATTAAAGGTGATCACTAAACTTAGTCTGATTGCCTTTAAACTGACTTTTGTTTTGCGGTGGAGTATGGCAGAATCCTGCTTTGTGGTTGCACATAGCTAAATCCAGAGACTGTTTGTGTTTAACGTAAGGCCCCATGATGGCTGGGTAAACCATTGGTACCCAAACTTTTCTCTCTGATAATAAACAAATGACATCTAGTTATTATGGTTCATTTCCATTATGAAGAGCCTTTTTGAGTGTACACTTTGACTATTTCAATGAAAGTAGTAAATGGAACACAAACAAAACAAACTTCCCAATGTGACAAGAATTAAACCAAAGAAGAATACTGCCAAATAGATTGAATTCAATGTTTAATCAGAGTCACAATACAATTTGGTTAGTGCTTTTGTCCACAGTCAATCCACAGTTAACTTTTTCAAACCAAAATGTTACATCATGACTAATATTTAAGTCAGCCGTTATTTACATATTCATTAGTAAACAAAATAGTGACATCACACATATTATTACACTAAATCAAATTCCAGCATCACCTACTACCAAATTAAAATACATTTAAAAATACATATGGTTGCTTATATAGCTGCCTATATCATCTTTGTAAAGAATTAAGTCTTAAAATGCACTTCAAAGAACAGTTTTCATTCAACCCAGGGAATAAAAATGTATTTAACTTGATCTGCCAAATTAACTCCCTTAGTTCTAAGTTTAATAACCATGGACCCCTCCCCCTCAGGGTTCTTAACAACCTGGTCAGTTACCATAAAGTTAAAGAAATGGTTCTAGTTCTGAACAATATGTTTAGCCAGGGTATTATTTAAGTTTTTCTTGTTAATATTACCTGCATGACCTAATTTGACCAAGATTTTAGGGAAGAATGTAACAACTTGTTGACTATGTTTTTGAGAAGAGGGTACCCCCTTAGATCTAATAAATCATTTAATTATAGAAGTGGAACTTAAGAGAAACACAGGATATTTTTTACCCATTCTAAAAAAAGGGACAATGTTGAACATCCAACATGATGATTCAATCCGTATATTAAATCATGTCGGGAACGAAGATGAGCCCACTCATTCAGTTAATAATTTTCACAATAATTTTTCTATTAGTTTTACTATGCCATTTTCTGTTGACAGCCTTGATATTAAGAATATTTGGTACTTATGTATTATCGCAACCAGATTTTTGCGATAAAACTGCTTTCTTTGGCGTGGGTAATTTAAACACAAATGTATGCAGAATCACACAGGCAATGTTACCTTTAAAAACAAACTTTGTTTAGGTAGCTATAACAGTGTAATATATGAAAAAGTAAGATTTGTTTGAAGCAGTTCCCAAAATCATGTCACTCGTACTACATTTTCAAGTCCTGTTATGTGTTAGGCATGTTCCAAACAGTAAACTGGTGACTGAACAATCCACAAGTATGTTGCCATAAAACATCCACTAAACAGTCCAACAACAGTAAGCAGTATCCACAAGGATAACACCATCTGAATCCAAAAAATAAACCATTATTGTCAATGACTCCAAAGAAATTATTACCGGACTGCCACTTAACAGAACAGCGTCATTGTACAAGTACTTTATAAAGTGTGAACATACATATTTGCTTACTTATTCTCCTTAACTTCAGTTCTATTCAACAGTTTGCAACAATAAATCCAACAATTTACCAAAAAAGATTTGCAGGTCTCTGTGCCTTATTCTCTGAAGAAAATATTGCACACTTACAAGTAATCCATGTTGCAGAACATCAGAAGTTCAACCAAACATTTCCCAAGTGTCCATCTTTCATTTTCTGCGGCACGACAGCAGTGTGACCAACTTTACAGTACGTAGTTTCACTTCTCCTTCTCCACGTTGATTTACCTTACCAAATGTAAGGACAAACTAAGTCACACCCATTGAAAACATCAAATTCCAGCTTAACACAACTCCCACTATCCGTTTTTAGGCAAACAAATGTATTACCGCAACCGCGAAAATCTGGTTGCGATAATACGTAAGTACCGAATATTTTATTCAAAAATTAGGCGGTACTCATGGAAGATCCCTCTGTAAAGTCGAAAGTAGGAATAAAACCTAGAATAATTTATAAAAGAGGTTGACTATTAAGAACTTATTACAGTGTCCTTTTAATTTAACTGTATTTAAGTCTGGTATGAAAAAATGTATTTTTTGCCCTTACTGTAAATATATTGGCACAGGTGACTCCTTCCAAATTCGGGGAGTCCATTAGCATATTAATGGCAATTACAACTGTAATTCAGTAGGGGTAATATACCTGGCTCAGTGCCAGGTATGTACCTCTTTTACTTAGGGAAGACAGAAAGGCACTTGAAACAACGTATTTATGGACACCTGTATAGTGTTAGCAAGAAAAACTTAAATAATGCCCTGGCTAACCATATTGTTCAGAACTCGAACCATTTATTTATCTTTATGGTAATTGACCAAATTGTTAAGAACCCTAGGGGGGGTCCGTGGTCATTAAACTTAGAACTAAGGGAGTTTATTTATTTATTTATTCCATTTGTTGATCGGGAAACTCAACTGGGCCTATGAAGAGCCAATTTTCAGTGGAGGGCCGGGGAGAAAAGCTCTATAATATTACAAAGCACCACAATATTACATACACGAGACAATAAAATACAAATTAAACAATGTTAATACATAGAAAATATTTACAAAAAAAGTGTAAAAGTTAATTTGGCAGATCAAATTAAATGCATTTTTATTCCCTGGGTTGAATGAAAAGTGTTACTTGAAGTGTATTTTAAGACTTAAATCTTCTCAAAGATGATATGGACAGCTATATAAGCAATCATATGCATTTTTAAATGTATTTTAATTTGGTAGTTGGTGACACTGGTATTTGATTTAGTGTAATAATGTGTGATGCACTGTTTTACTAATGAATATGTAAATAGGGGCTGACTTATATTAGTCATGGGATGTAATATTTTGGTTTGTAAAAGTTCATTGTGGATTGATTGGGGATGAGAGCACTAACCAAATTGTATTGTGACTGTGATTAAACATTGAATTTGATCTACTGGGCAGTATTCTTTTTTGGTTTCGTTCTTGTCATGTTGGGAAGTTTATTTTAATGAAAGTGATGTTAAAACTGCACAGACTCTTATTAAATACTCAAAACAAATATTTTAATGCAGTTTATTTACTTTATTAACAAAGCTAGATATACCCCCAGATTCAGCAAGGCCTGTACAGTGTGCAGGAGCAGTGCAGGAGAGCTCCAGGAGGCAATATGTCCACCGTGCGATCCAGGAATAAGTTGCAGGGACATGCACGAGCACTCCTGCACTATTCCTGCATGGATGCAGCTCCAGTATGCAAATTACCCCATTTGCAGGTGAAAGCCATGCAAATGAGGTGAATTTGCAAACCAGGAAGCTGTCAGCTGGCCGTGCAAGACTAGTGTAATCTGGAGAAATGTACTCGGTTAGTAACTGAGTACATTTCTGCAAAATACAAATCAGAGCCATGACAACTCCAAACAAAGGGTGTATATAATGTATGAAGCATGCCAATGGCCATGTATATGTCCACTGGCATGTAAAGCAGTTAAAAAAATAACTAAGTTTGATTTTTTTTAGCCGATTTCGGCTATTTAAGAGTAGGGCAGTGACGCACAAATGGGATCGGACGAAACATAAAAAAAAAATAACCTGAAATAAGCATTCTAACCAAAATCACTATTTTGCCATTATACCCAATGGCAGGCAGAAGACAACATAGCCAGTGAATAGTGGTTGCTAAGGGGGGAGGCTCAGTGTGGGACCTGTAACTATGCATCAGCAGGTAATCTTATGCAAATGAGGGAAATGATACTGAATCCCAGATTTCCCCTCAATGCTAGTCAGCACCCAACAGTGTAAGTGCAGGAATAGTTTGGTGCAAGCCTGGGAGTTAGATGACATCATAGGGGTGTGTGTCAGGCATATTTTAAGTCCATTGGAGCCCTGTGGCTCGGGTTTGCCCTTAGCTTAGCAGAGCTAAGCAAGGGGGTGTGTCTGAGGCTGCCTAGAACTCTTTACATTGCCTAAGCAGGTGTGTGCGCCGCATACTAGATTTTAAAGGGGAAAAAAAAATAAACCAGGAAATAGCAGCTCTGTGCACATTTGTGTACTGTGTTTGTACAGCGTGCCCCTGGGCTTTAACAGGAAGGCAATGGGAAGGGAAAACAGTAGTAGGAAGGTAATCAAGGAGAACTAGGATAGCTGGTAGATGAAATGTATCAGAATCAGCCAATTACACAGACAACAGCCCAGCCCAGCCCAGAACACTACTATAAACTATGCAAACACCTTTCCCTCTGGTTTTTCCCACATATTCTACACCACTGGTGTATATAAGTGGGGGAATTTTAACAAATGAAAACAATAAAATGATAGGGGCTGCAGCAGCTATCACACATCAGCATGTGGAAGAGGCTGAAGGTGGTGAAGATGAGAATGCTGTCAACCAATCCACAGTGAGGAGACGGAGAAGAGTTTACAGACCCAGGGTTACCTACCAGGGGCTACGTGAGCTGGAGATAAAGGAGCACTATAGGGTGTACAGGGACCTCCTACAGCAAATTGTTGAGCTGTGCCGGCCACACCTGACACACAGAACTAACAGAGGGGAATCCATCCCAGTGGATACTAAGGTATGTGTAGACCTAAGAATACTAGCCACAGGTACCTTCCAAAGGCCAACTGGGGATATCATGGGGATCTCACAGGCATCAGCATTCAGGGTACTCCACCAGTTCCTGGATGCCATGTCAGCACATGCCGGTAAGTACGTATATTTCCCCAACACCTGTGAGGCATTGGCCAGCAATATGCATCTCTTCCACCAAATAGAAGAATATCCTGAGATAGTGGGTGCTATAGACTGCATACACATATGCATCAAAGCACCACCCAATGAGCGGGGTAGGGTCTACATCAACCACAAGGGCTTCCTCTCCATCAACTGGCAGGTCAAGTGCGATGCCCAGGGCATGGTAATGAATGTGTGTGCTGGCTGCCCAGGAAGCTATCATGATTCCCAGATCTGGCATCTGACGCAGCTGTACCACAGATTCACCAATGTTGACATCCCTTACGGTCACCTAGTGGTGGATGCTGGTTACGCACTGGAGCCGTGGCTGATGACACCCATCAGAAATGCACACACACCCGAACAAGACCTCCATAATGAGGCACATGCACAGACCAGAATTATAATAGAGCATGTGTTTGGGATGCTCAAGTCACAGTTCCGGTGCCTGGACACATCCGTTGGAGCTTTGCAGTACTTACCAGCTACAAATACTCAAATTTTCATTGTATGTGCCATGCTACACAATATGATCCTGCAGAAACATCTGCAGCAGGAATAGCACGGGGCAGAACCACACAGCCCCCCACCGATTGCCAAGGCCTGAACAGGCACAGAGTGACTCGGAGGAGGAACAACCTGAGCCTGCCCCAGTAGGCAGAAAGAGGCATGCCCAGTATTCCCTGGCCTTGGCAAAGAGGTAACGCATAGCACATACACTGACACAGTAGGGATCCAGGGAATGACACCTCTCTCTGACTTGCACATACAGTAAAAGGGATGCCAACATGACACTACCTGTGCTCAACCATGTATAGGGAATGTACTATGTGCACCATCCTCAGTACTGGCACACCCACAAGGTAAGTTACTCTCCTTACCAATTGCTGAATGGAGTAGTATGTGTTGTTACTTGTATCTATGGTATGGATGTGAGCATGCAAGGGAATTGGGTGGCTGAATAGGATGCCAGTAGATAATAGACACCTATAGTAGCAGCATGAGATCTGTAACAAATACTGATGTCACCATAGTAGCCAGTACTACACATGGTGACAACATCCACTGCAGGAAATGTGCTGGGCCACATGTGTGTCCATGTAACACACACATGCCAGTCAGAGAGGTTCACATTCCCAACAACAGTCTCAGCCAGTGGGACAGGTGTAGATAAATGCAAACAAAGGCTGTGCTAAGGCTTCTGAATGATGCCTATGTGCAACCTCCCCCCCAGGTCTACACAGACAGACTACATCAGGTCAAGCAGTGGGATGTTAGTTCTGAAGGGGAAGAAGTCAGAAACTGATATGTAGGTCAATCAAACCTAAGACCTTTAGTACACTGATATGCCTCTAGTCAGCATGATAGGTTAGAATACAGAATGAAATGGAGTACCTGACATACCAGTGCAGTCATAGCAAATGTGTACAAGTGTCAGGTGTGCCCCCCAATCCTATGTAGAAATGTAGAAACAGTCAGGTGTGCCCCCCAGTCCTATGTAGAAATGTAGAAACAGTCAGGTGTGCCCCCAATCCTACGTAAAAATGTAGAAACAGTCAGGTGTGCCCCCCAATCCTATGTAGAAATGTAGTAACAGTTACATGTGCCCCCCAATCCTATGTAGAAATGTCATACCCCTCAATCCTATGTAGAAATGTAGAAACAGTCAGATGTGCCCCCCCCCAGTTCTATGTAGAAATATAGAAACAGTCAGGTGTGCCCCCCAATCCTATATAGAAATGTAGAAACAGTCAGGTGCACCACCCCAATCCTATGTAGAAATGTAGTAACAGTCAGGTGTGCTCCCCCAATCCTATGTAGAAATGTAGAAACAGTCAGGTGTGCCCCCTACCAATTCTATATAGAAATGTAGTAACAGCCTGGCGTGCCCCCCAAATTCGAAGTAGACAGTTGTAATAGTCAAGTGTGCCCCCCTCCAATCTGATGTAGAAATGTAGTAACATGTATGTGTATGTATTATACCAGTGGAGCACAGATGACCTGAGGTGGGCAAGGCAGCAGATTAGATTGTAGCATTTGTACAATATGCAGGTATGAGTGTGTTAGGTTGGTGTGTGTTACATATTGTGTGATAGTGGTCAGTATGTATGCATAGTGAGGTTTGACCTGGTGGCCATTACCTAGTACTGCCGATGACAGGGCCAAGTCCTCAAAACTGCAGTGCCAAACACAATGCTCCCCAGTATAACACATTCTAGCAGTAAGCCATTGTAAATGTATGGAGGTAATATGTGTCACCATCTGAAAGATGGACATGGCATGACTGTTGGGCCAGATATACAAGCAGTACACAGGGGGAAGTAGCCCAGACAGACAGTGTATAATATGTAACCGTGAAATGGGTACACCCTTGGAATTGTACATACAGGTTTGCATCACATTATCTGGCCTTGTAGTAGGGAATACCGATGTCATCTGGCCAAACACTCACAGATCACAACGGTCATAGAAATGATGTATTGAGAAACAGCTGATGTCCCTGCACAAGCCAGCATCACTGGAATGCCCCATGCATTATCTGTGAGTCAGATGCAAGTAGTGTCCATAGCACACATTCACCCAGCTCACCCATCCACCACCCACAGGTACCTCTCCGGACTTATCCCTGCTGTTAGGAATGGGTAAAATATGACCCCCACCTGTGTATGGCAATAGTGAATGAATGGAGCATGCAGTGCAGGCATCCCATGCAGGTGTGTCCCTAGCTGTAAGCAGCACCCTGCCAGCATCCACACCACCTGATCAATACTGATAGAAGGTATTGGCATGAACACCTAGCACACCTACCCTGTCACCCCAGGACACTATACTGTATGGCATTCTGATACTGTAGGACTGACAGAATGCAACGGCCTGCTACAGCTGACCTGCATCACTAACCAATTGCCTACAGTCCTCTGTGAAAGGGCTGCGTCTCACCTGTACTGCCAATGTATGTTATGTCATGGACTCCCAAATAACAACATAACACAGTCCACAGAACCCATATGCAAGACCATGTGGACAAACCACAGTAACATGTCCACCATGTCCCACTGCATGAACTGTGGACTAACACCAATACACTGCTGTGATGAGGTGATAACTATAGGGAAAGTATTAGAGAATGTTTGCATAATGTATGAAAGAGGATAGAATAATAGAAGGGGTGGGTGGGAGTATAGGCAGCATGGAATGTGCGAAGACCGAAACACAGCCGTGTGCACATACTATCCCTGACTGCAAACATAAGAATGGGTGGCTACAAACCTGCCCATACACCACAATAGGGGTAATGTCCTAACTTATGACCCCTGCCTCTGGGTAACCTGTGTGAATCTGTACAACTGTGAGGTATTGCCACAGCAAGATAAGGCCATACTGTCACGCCAATGGATGTACAAGTATGGGATCCTCTGCCACCACTGTAGCAAGGTGCTGAACCGGTTACACAGACCTAGCAGCAAGTGTCTGCAGCTCCCCCTCCAGAATGGCTTTAGTTTGCAGGAATATGTAGGCTTTTGACCACAATACTGGACACAGCTACATTCACCCGTTATTCCCCAGGATATCACTGTGAGCAAAAATGCCTACCTGACAGTACTTGAGGACATAAAACATCACAGTGTATAACACTACAGATGTCTGAATATCTCTGCTAACACCAGTACCATGTAGTAGAAGCAGCACAGACACAATTTCCTACAATACCCACTATCCCTTGCCCAGTTTGACCCCATATTGCCACCTGATCTACAGATATCCTACAGAAACAGTTTCCTAGCTGTAGGTGTAGAACACAAAAGTCTGCAGTGGAGTACAATCTACCTGGAATGGATCCACACATTCAATACAGAAGGGCATACTGGGCATGGTCCCACACTTAAACAAATGAAGCCCATGTCTGGCAACAACAGTGGACCATACATATCTGACAGGTTCAGATGTTAGTGCATACACTCCTCAGTATGCACCAGTCATGCTTTGCATATACATTGGATAAGAATGCACACAGATATCTGTCTGTGCAGGGACCAATGCTTTTTAGACTAGTTACACTCACTACAATTCAAATGCCCTACTTTGGCAAGCCTGCTGATGTCATGCATTTTGAAATACACCCTTGGGAAAGTTATATTCTAGTAATCTCTGCGGTGTGTCCTATAACTGCATAATGCTGTAGTGTGATAAACTAAGTAGGAGTTCAATACCCACAGATGGCAAGTTTGGATGTTTGTGTAGGGAGCAATGCTTTTGAGCCATTCACAGTCACTACATCCTCCATTGCCCTCCTTTGGCAAGCCTGGTGATGTCATTCCCAGTGAAATACACCTTTGGGAAAGAGATGCTCCAATCATCTCTGTGGTGTGTCCTATAACAGCATAATGCTTTAGTGTGATATAGTAGTTTGGTAGGGGTTCTATTCCCAGACATGGTAAGTGTGGATGTTTGTGTGTATGCATTTGTTTGTCAGTGTAGGGAGCAATGCTTTTGAGGCCATTCACACACACTACAACCTCCATTGCCCTTCTTTGGCAAGCCTGCTGATGTAATTCCCAGTGAAATACACCTTTGGAGAAAGAGTACTCCAGTAATCTCTGTGGTGTGTCCTATAACAGCATAATGATATAGTAGTTTAGTAGGGATTCTATTCCCAGACATGACAGGTGTGGATGTGTGTATGTTTGTTTGTCTGTGTAGGGAGCAATGCTTTTGAGGTCATTCACGGTCACTACAACCTCCATTGCCCTTCTTTGGCAAGCCTGCAGATGTCATTCCCAGTGAAATACACCTTTAAGGAAGAAGTACTCCAGTAATCTCTGTGGTGTGTCCTATAACAGTGTAATGCTGTAGTGTGATATAGTAGTTTAGTAGGTGTTCTGTTCCCAGACATGGCATGTGTGGATTTTTGTGTGTGTGTTTTGTTTGTCTGTGTAGAGAGCAATGCTTTTGAGGCCATTTGCAGTCACTACAACCTCCATTGCCCTTGTTTGGCAAGCCTGCTGATGTCATTCCTAGTGAAATACACCTTTGGGGAAGAAGAGCACCTGTAAGCTCCATGTATATTCTATAACATCATAATTCTGTAGTGTGATATAGCAGTTTAGTAGGGGTTCTATTCCAAGACATGGCAAGTGTGGATGTTTCTGTGTTTGTCTGTGTAGGGAGCAATGCTTTTGAGGCCATTCACAGTCACTAGAATCTCCATTGCCCTTCTTTGGCAAGCCTGCTGATGTCATTCCCAGTGAAATACAGCTTTGGGGAAAGAGAACTCCAGTGATCGCTGTGGTGTGTCCTGTAATGGCGTAATGCTGTAGTGTGATGTAGGGGTTCTATTCCCAGACATGGCATCCTCCATTGCCCTTGTTTGGCAAGCCTGCTGATGTCATTCCCAGTGAAATACACTTTGTGAAAGATGCAGTTCCATAATCTCCATGGTGCATCCTGTAACTGTGTAATGCTAAGTTATGATAAACTAGTTAGGTAGGAGTTCTAATCCCAGAAATGGCATCTGTGTTTGTCATTCGTATCCTGTGTGGAGGTGGCTATGAGTGTGTAACAACTAGAATCATTGGGGAGTGGGTTTTGCAAAATTCTTATATGGTGGGCCTATTATATGTCACAATGTCCACCTTACAAGGATAACAGATGTCAAATAGCCAAGAGGCTGGGGTGCCAATCCATACCCCTACATGTGCCATCAAGGCCTGGCAAACAAAGTAAGTAACACTTTTATTACCCAGAGAGCACTCGCAACCCATGTATCATAGAAAAACACACTTGCCTAGGCCACAACTGCTATGTTGGTAGTACCCTGCATATTGCCCACAGATAGTAACCATGGTGTGATCGCAATGGACTACAGAGGTCATGGCACCCTGTCCCATCACTACAATAGGCACATAATTGCAGACAGTGCACCTTCACTATGTTCCCCACTGGACACCTGTAACAACTGTGGTGCCATCAAATGTGACCCACAAAGGACATACCATGCCTTAAACACATGCCCTGTATGGACAGATGCCACTGACACCAGGAAATACCTATATCATGCGATCAATGTAGGTGCAGGGTCAACCTGGTGTCCATTACCAGTTACCGCTACATGAGGACAGGACTGGCACATCTGATGATAACAATCTGTGAACACAACATGGGCCAGATACCCCAGGTACAGTTACACATGTCACTGAACATGCACATGGGATGTGTGCACATCCCAGATACAGTCCATGTCATGGACTATAGAACACATACATGACAAGTATCGCACAGCACTGGTCACACACACTAGTAACCCAGGTGGCTGGATGGTGAATACAGTACCCACCTGTGTGGGCCAATCCAGACACTGCACCCCTTTGCCACACTGCAGACCATTGTCATGTAGCCTGATGCAAAGGTATACCCTTCACCTAGCCTTGTATAGCCTTCTGGCACAGTCAACCACTACACGCCCATGAAGCAATGCACCCATGCATGTCAGTACTGGCACCCTGTGTCTGTGTGTGTGGAGTATGATGCTTTCAAACACATTCGCACTCACTACAACTGCCATTGGCCTACTGATGCATGCTGTCTGATGTCAGGCACCTTCACATACCCTTTGCCCATATAACATCCGGATACCACTGTGGTGCATGAGATACCTGTGCATTACTGTATTGTGGCAAAATAGCTAGTTAGGAGGTGGTCCTATTCCTGACCCTGTCAAGTGTGTCAATGTGTGTGAGTCCATGAGAGAGTGTGGCTGTGTTGACGACACCTGTTCATGTGGACAGGCATGTGTACTACACCTACCTTATCACTACTATATCACTGTTGCAGATGTCACTCATCATCAGATATACCTTTGGACAGTCCCCCAACATGTAAGCTATGTGGTGCATGCAATAACTGCATAGACATGTGATAGCAATACATAGTCAGTCAAGTGTTTGAAATCCTGTGCTGGTAGGTGTGTGACACAAACATGCATAGGTTTTACTCTCCCACCCCCTCCCTGACTTACCTTGTCTCTGTCTCTCTCACTTCCTCTCTGGTGGGTGTGGAGAAGTATACCTGCTTTGCTTAGGCAGCAGCTTGTGTTTTGTAAGTGATGCTTATGATTAGCTGATGGTCTCTGCATGAATTGCAGTCCCCCTCTAGCTAATTGCATGTGGAACAGCTGTGGTAACATTCCCATAGCCAATTGCATGGGAGCACACTCCAATATCTAGGAACATCATGTTGGTGTTGGGGCTTTTCATTCACTGTGAGCAGGACATAAATTGGTGTGTGGAAAACAGCATTGCAGATGGTATTGGGATTTACCTCTAACAACATACACTGTGGAAACAGGCCAACAGACAGGAGAGGGATGTGTCAGACATGACTACAGATTGTAAGTGTCATTCTTCTGCATTTGGAGTAATGTCAGTTTAACTGAGTGTGTGTGGATATGGCTGGTCTACATGATTTAATACCTGTCATGACATTGTTATGTGTTTGAGGAAAATCCCATTTGTAGGGATATCTGCATACTGGGCAGTGTGTAGAGCCTTTTGTTTCTTGTGTTACTCACAGAACACCTGTCTGAGAACTGTCGAAGCATAGTGTGAGTCAGTACATGGTGACAGCCATGAGAGTTACTGACTTCATATCCCTCATAGGACATATGTCACAACAAACCCTCGTACAACAGTAAATGTATGATGTTATCACAGCAACATGCCAATATTGGGCCAGTGTTTGTAGCTCCAGCCACAAGTCTGTCAATCTTTGTACATATGTCATGCAGTAAGAGGTGCATGTGTACTGTACACCATTATTTACTGACATCATACCTGATAACAAGCCAGTCAGATATCAGACTGCTAGACATGTTATGTATAGTAGGGGTTGTTTCTGAGGACATAACTTGGGGATTCTGCAGTTGTGCATACAGCACTGGGGTCTGTGTACTTATGGTGATTGTCGACAGTGTGTGTATTGCACATACGTACCTTGGGCTGTTCACAAACTGCGGTAGATGCCATTGTTCTTATTCCTGTTCTATCTGATGTTACATGCTGCTCCAGTGTATGGTACCCTATTGGCTCACATGTCTGTAGGGCCAGATACACATGTGCCCCATGCCACAGGCAGGCGTCGGACCAGAATGTGTCATGACCCAGTGTATGTAAGGTTAGTGTGTGAGTGGCACATATGAGGATGGTGTTTATCAGACAGTCCATATAGTGTCATATTAAGTTTGCATGCCATATCTGGCTGTGGCTGTGGTCACATTGGTTGTGAGTATGCACTTTCTCACAGGTGTCTCTTACTCTGTGCTGTGACATGTGTGTACAGCCTGCTATAATTGCAGGTACATGTGTATTCTCCCATACAAAATGTAGTCCAGTGTTTTGGCAGTCTGCCTGTAGTTTTCACAGTGCTTTGTGACCTTCCTAGCTGCCTAGGTTAATTACCCAGTGTGCTGTTATGTCCAGTTATTTACAAGACATACTGCTGCCAGGCCACCATAACTGTTGTGTATTTCTGACGAAGCAGTGGGATTCTGTACAGATATATGTCACTAACTACTGGGTAGTATGTGGCCATGTGACCTCTGCATCACCAGGTATTATGTGTCAGGACAGACTGGCATGTGTGAATGCATAAACTTTGTGGGCATATGTAATCCAGTATTTACGTAATATATCCATGTATGTGGCTATTAACATCCATATTATGAGGCATGGTCCACATGACTCGCATGAAGGTGATTTGTGTACACCTATGGACTGACCACAGAGTGCCAGACTGTCCACATATATTAGTCATATCTCTGTAGTCCACAGGAATATTACTGTGCTAGCAGTGGTACTGTACTATGATGTCCTTAGGATGTCTGTCAGTAGCCAGTGGTGCACGTATCAAAAGCATATGTGACCTCCCACACACAACATGTTTGTTAAGACAACCCCTGTTACAGTAGCAACAGTCTACATATATACCTGCAATACATACATGACATTCCCTTGCACTAAGAGGTTTGGAATATTGGTGCTGAGGTAGGACTCCACTCCATGTTCTGGACATATGGTAAACATGTATGTGTGTATATAAATACCCATATATATATATATATATATATATATATATCTATGGATCCATATGAGTTCGTCGACAGTTCATAAGAACGACACTCACTTCTTCGACACAACATCATCGACCGTTCATATTATCGACATGTCAGGTATGCGATCTTCCCCCTTGCAGGGCCCATGTTATATATAGATATATACACATATAGATATCTACATACATATATGGATATGTATATATATATATATATATATATATATATATATATATATATATATATATATATATAAACACTCAAATATATAATTATACATATGTCTACACATATACAGAGATATAGATACATATGCACATATAGTTATGGATATCTACATATATATCGACATAAATAGGGATATCTAATTAGATATGTATGCACAGATAGTTATAGATAGGTATATCTGTACACATAGGATGTGCATACATATATTTATATATATATATATATATATATATATATATATATATATATATATATGCGAATAGATCTACAAATGGCCATATATAGGATGCACTATACAGATGTGTAGACATACATATGTATGAATATATATGTGTATGTGCATGTAGACATATGTCAACATATGTATATATCACTATTCCTGTAATTTGTAAACATCACGGTTGTGTATACCTTCCCAGATGTATCTCACCGTATGTATCTGATATGTGTATATTTAGATATAACAACATATGTGATGCAACAGTAATATCAACAACAGCTACTACACAATTGTGGAAGTCATAGCATTTGTTCAGTACTATTAAATATGTGTAGTGACAGATATATTGGAAAAACAAGAACTTTCTTCACAGCTTTCATGGTGTAGTAGTTAACTGTTGTGACTATAGTGTACAAGGTGCTGGGTTCAAGACATGCAAGGGCTGTATATTTTGTTGCTGGGCAGAACAAAGGCTGTCGGATAGAGAAAGCGGGTTTGCACAAAGCTAAGCAGTGCTAAGCTACGGTTAAACGTACTGGCGCTTACACCATGTAGGTTTCACTTACCAGTGCGCAAATCTGCTTAGCTGTTAAATTGCAGCAATGCTGACATCTGCTAAGCATTGCTCAGCTCTGGTAACCAGTGCTCACATCCCAGTCTGATAACATAGCAGGGTAATGACATCTGTAATAAGTGTATGTAATGCCATGTTCAATACATGCATCTATGTGCTGTCATTACAGTAGCAAGGGGTGTGAGTGTCATGTGTGGGGCACACAAGTATATAAGACCTATACAGCACTGTTATCCATGTGAATGTGTTAGATACAAGTATAGTGACCCAGGTTATGTGCTGTCACACTGGCATGTAGTGTATCATGGCAGTACTACTGTTGACAGTGCTTCCCAGGCAAGAGTAGAGTGCTAAATGTAGTACTGACAACAAGCACACCTGCAGGCATAGCTGGACTCTGAGGCCTTACTGTCATGTTCCTGATGTGTGAGCTGTGTCACAGTATATTTCCCCTACTGGATAATGATCTGACATGTGGAATGTAACTGTAGACTACTGTCTGTACAGCACATGTCAGTGAGTGCTTAAAAACATTTCTCCATGGACAACAGCCAGGTACACACCTATGACCACCTGCAGTGATGATCCCCAGTACTAACACATGTGTGCATTACTGAGGATAGCGGTGTCTGTGTGTTAGTACACCTGTAGTTGGGAATACCATGATGGCCTTCACAACCACCGCAACACCCATCGCCATAGTAAGATGTGGCTGCTGCTGTATCTGACATTGCATGTACCCTGTTATGCTCCTCCCTAATGGCTACATGAGCCTTGCAGTACCAACACAACAGTGTTGTACAAATGGGTTGATAGGCATGGGATACCCATTGAGGCCTTGCAGGTGTGTGTATGTGTGCATGTCTGTATATCTGTAGGGTACAGCATTCTGAGGCCACATACTCCTATTACAATATGCATTGTCACACAGTAGTATGGATAGTGTTGTTGCTGCCCATAGGTGAGGCATGACAATGCAACACCCTACTATGCCTGTGGCATGTGCATTAGATGCATATCCCTGTAGTACAACTGTTGGGATATTCAATGGGTTGTATTGCAGTCATGGGCAATGTGGGTATGTCAGATTGTCATCATGGGTTCCATTGAGTACAATATCCACTGTGGGATGTTGGTGCTGTGTACACTGTCATTACACCATGGTCCACCCAGTATATGTCCCATGTACCACTGTATGGTGACCACTGTCACCCTCAACCATACAGGTAATTGATACCACAGTCCAGCCCATTTATGCATGTGTTGTGTGCTGCCTACCTGTAACACATTAGACACACTGACAAGTTAGTTATCACCAATAGGCCCAGGTCTCTCGGATGTGTGTCTGCCTGTTATGTGTCTGTTAATGTGTATATGATGGTATGTCACACTATGTACTGTCCATATAGAACCATTACATCCCCCACTACAATACTGCACATGTCTGCGGATGTTCTGCATGTAACATGTAACCTGGAGCAAACCTCACCCTAAATTCTGTGTGGTGTGTGCAATGCAAGCCACACACTTCAGTAGCACTACATACCCAGGTAGGGGTCTAGTCCCAGTGTTGCCAAGTAAGAGTGTGTGTGTATGTGGGTGGGTCTACATCAGGTTGCTGATTATACATGTCCCAGCAGGTCACCTGTCCATGTGGCATAGTCAATAACTGTTATACAATCCTGTGACATGTGTTCAACTGTTCAACTGTACTCCAGATACTCTCTCACACTCTCACCACATGTTTAAGCATGGACAAACCATGATCGATGAGGCCCACCATCTCACCCAACTTTCTATCCATGACCTTGGTATAATCACGCAGGGCTCCAGACAGTTCATGGAAGTTGTCACTTGCAGATGTGAGAGCAGCCATCTGCAGCCACAGGCCCTGTCTGGTGTACAGTTTCATACATGCCTGTGCTCCCTTGACAGTCTAAAACATGCACCTGGTGGTACCAGTTGTGGCACTTCTGCCGGGGGCATGATGACCAGTTGCCCTACCACAAGCTTCCTGGTACATCTGTCTATGTGGTTCCCTGCTGGACATCCAGCTATGCCTGCTGTGACAAGACACAGTAGACATAGCCATCACACTCTCCTGTGCACTGCCACAAACCACCAACTGTCCCTCTGCTATGGGCACTGGAGATGGGGTATGTATAGGCACTGTAACTGTGTGTGGGGTTGGGGTGGCTAAGAGGGGGATGTTAAATGATAGTGCAGTTTCAGAACCTGACAACTCCGCCTGTGCCTCAACAGTGCTATCATCATCTGCGGTGTCTGTATGGACACCGACATCAGATTGCATGCAGCAGAGACCCTGACCCACCTGGCCATCTGTGGAGAAACTAAGAAATGCACTTTAAGACCTGTACAGCATAACAGTATACACACACACACAAACACACACACACACGCACACACACACACACACACACACACACACACACACACACACACACACACACACACACACATTCCACCTTAATACCTACCTATCCGTGATTTTACAGACAGTCAGACATTTATTCACATAGGTTCCACATCCTACACCACACTTGGTAGCATACACTCATTAACCCACTCATTAATGGATCATTCCTCTAACTGCCTAGATGAGTGATCATAACACAAGACCTGTTACTCCATTACCTCCTTGACGTGAGTGGAGTAGGGTTTACATGGCCTTACTGCTGTCATTCAGTGTTCACCCTGTGTATGTATGGACATCATGCGCATGGCCCCTATATGTGAGGGGCTACTATGTTCACTCCATAATGTCATGCACTGGAGTGTCATGTGTAAGTATTGCTCAGTACATGCCAGATCTGCTGCTCAATTAACCTATCATGTGACAACTGTAATATATGGATACACTCCCTGGTGTTGTCTAGTTATTCCCCAATGCATCTGTAGTGCTGCATATGTGGGTTGTTGTTCAGATCTCTGCTGTTTGCGATATTAAGGGTATACCTGGTGTTTACTTTCCCTCCCAATGCATGTTGCATGCTACAGACCTTATTATACTATCAACTGTCCTGTGATTACATATCAGACAAGTATTCCTGATGTGTCATGTGTCAGTCATTGTCCATGTACTACACAATCCCAAAGAGAAGTACTGCCGTATGAACAACCCCACAATCACACATGTGCTTACATGGACACCCGCACAAACACACACACATGCACACACACATCCTACATGCATCAACCTCCCTCCACTCTACCAGATGGCACCTACAGACAAAAATAACTCCACGCACACACACACACACACACACACACACAAACACATACACACACACACACACACACACGTGAGGTTGCACAAAGAGAGTACACACAGTCCTCCCATTACCCATCTGTCAACATGCATTACATATGGTACTCAACAGCATGCAGTGCAGCTATAGTCAATCCATGCTAGCAACAGTATACATGTGTGTGATGCATGGGCTGTGTTAGTAGGTGATGCCCCTTCCCTTGGAAAACACTGCACCCATGTATACAGTATTGCTGTGCACCTGTACTGCACCCTGCCATGTACTGTGCACCAAACCTCACAGGTGTACAACCCATTGCTGAATGTGTAATACTGTGTCAGTTATGTCTGCTCTAATGCTCACAGCCCCTATGTTTTTCAGCGACACATACCTGGGATGATATGTGGACAGATGTCATTTGTGAATGCCTGATGTCTGGTTTACAGATCTCAACATCAGTGGAGCATGTATGACCAATCCAATACTATTACATTGGCAACCATCAGACCATACAGTGGCTATGGGGAGTGTACATACCCTTAGTGATATGATGAACTCTTCCTTGATCTGCCATGGGACCACATCATGCATATATTAACAGTACATAAGCCTGATATGTGACATATGTCCTGCACATTCACATGCAGTGTCTGAGAAATGTGATAGGTGTGGGGATGTTGACTGCGATGCATACACTCCATGTGTGCATATTTGTGCATGCCCTTATCATGATGGTTTGTTGCATCTGTTGTTATGTGTACAACAGCACTAGTTCTATTCCTGGCAGAGGTATACTAGCAAGGGCCATCTGCATTTGCCAGTGTATGATCATTGTACCCTACACATGTCCCCCAACTCTGCATGATTGCAAGGTCTACTCATGTGCACATCCCTTAGTGTTCACACACTGCCATCACTATTGCTGTGGGGGTAGGGTTACATCTGCCACAGTTCCTGAACCTGACTGTGTGCAGATACAGCCATTCTTAGCATCCTTAGGAACCCTGCTACAGTGCACTGGTGTGTCATGCTGACACACCCTCCCCACCTTCAGTCTTTTTGCAGATGCTTGATAGGTATGGCTTATACATGTGTGTCAGTTCTCAGTGTCTCATACACTGAACACCATGTGTTACAGCCTAGTCCCAGCTAATAATGTGGACCACAGTAATATGTTATGTCATAGTCTAGATCTGTAACAGGTGCCATTGTAATACTGGTATATACACTGTTGTTGCACTGTGAAAAGGTGATGTTCACACATGTCCCTACTGTAGGCCATGTGTCCCACTGTTATGTTAATCACTGTGGACACATTTCACAATGACAGGATGTTAGTCATCTTGCAGGTGTCTGACATACCCTTTCAATACCCCATCATGGGCACAACTGTGATGCAGTGCATTTAACAGCAACAATATGTGAACATGTACAGCGTGCATTATGGGTAGGTGCGTTAGATGTGTGCATGAAATATACCATAGCCATTACATGCCTGGTGTATTGGCTAGCATCATCATAAACCATACTCACCAGCTACAGGCTGCTGCCTTGGTGGTATACCAGAGGGACCTACATAAGAGTTTGAGAGATGCGATGTTAGTGGCCACAGCTGTGGCATTGCTACAGGGTGGGTGCAGCATTAGAGTACATCAACAGTACAAGTCCACAATACTACCACTTGTGCACATCTATTTATTACTACTATGCAGCAACAACCTTTATATATGACATGTCAGATATGCATGATCTACTTGTACAGATGTGGATGCATATGCAACAGTGGTCTACTGATGTGCCCTGTGACCTTACCTGCATGCTCCTCAGCCAGTGTGTGGGTAGCACCCACCTCCGCAGTGGTGTCTGCCAGTTGTTGGGTGTGCAGATGGGCAGGTGCCACGAGTCTGGCATGTCGGGGGGATGAATGTCTTGACCCCCCCATTGTGAGGTGATCCCCCCGGACTGAAGCAGCATGCCAATGGGCATTGCAAAGCAGGTCAGAACAATGATGCCGGACCTGCTCATAATTGGGGTTATGCAGGCCATCATTGACCCTGTGGACTAGATCATTCCACAGGGCAGTCTGCTCCTGCTGCTCATGAGTGGCCCTGCCAAACAGGACAGGATAGAGCTGGATTAGGTAGTTCAACACAACCTTGTTTTCTACCACGGAATATGCAGGTAGGCGGCCATGGGACATCTTGCCTGAGAGACATAAAGATGGAAAAAGGTCTGAGCAACTCATACAGCAAGGTTACCATAGTTCTTAATATACATCTCAGTCAACCCCCCACCATATCAGTGGCAACAAACTTTTCACACAACTCAGTAGGTATGGCTACAGCTTATCTACCAGTGGGACATATATTGTATTGTACCACACTTTGTGATACGTGTTTGTAGCCATGTTCTTTGTGTGGACACTATCATTGCTGGCCTGTTACTGACTATTTCACCTGCATGCCATTGTGAGGGCCACTATGGTTCCATATATGCATGTGGTATGCTTGCTATGTGATTGCTGCACATCTGACATTCTGTGTTATTGGGGTTATCTATGCATGCTGTTGGACATGTTCCGGGATTGTGTAGGTTATTACTACCCACATATGTTCTATAACAGTGACACAATAACACATTTAGGGAATAGTTGCCAGCAGAACCACCTATCCAACTTCATTTGGCCATGTTAACAGGCCACATCACATGTGAGACCCTGCCTGGGGCCTCCTCATCTACTGGTCCAGCACTACCTTCAGGTGGAACCACCTCAGGAGATGTTGTTCCCCCCGGGGGCACACACAGACATGATCTTGTCACCCAAGGTCAGGTCCAGGGTCTGTTCCATAGGGGGCTCCACAGACACTTGTGGGATGTGCTACATCACCTTGAGGCACCCAGTACACATTCACAGGGTCCACATGCTCCTCCTGCTCAGCCTCCAGGCCAGGCACCTTCAGGGCTGTGGAGCACTGTTGTGAGTAGCAATGGGTGGGAGGGCTTGTTCCCATTGTTTCCATATGGGGGCCCATGGGTCTTCCACATCGCAGACCACACACACCATCCAGGGTATTTATCCCACCACATGTGTCATATACCACCCCTGTAGGCTGTCCTCTATATCTATCAACCCGAACCACCTCCACAAATATACCTGCCATCCTTCCCCATATTCCCATTACCTACTTCACAGACAAGGGCAATGTGGTCCCAACAAGGTGTTCACATGTTACATACCCGTCCATGTTGCACACACTTACAGCTGTATATATCTGTGTGTATTGTTATGTGTGCTGTTCCCTCACACATAGCATGCAGCACTGTGGTGGTAATATAGAGGACATGTATTTACATGCATATATGTGTGTGTGTTTGTATATATGTAGACATACACACACACAGACACACACACACATATATATATATATATATAGATAGATATATATGTAGATATATATTGTGTTGTGTATATATATATATATATATATATATATATATATATATATATATATCAATGTGTGTGTGTGTGTGTGTGTGTGTCTATATATGGGTATCTGTATATCTGTAGACACACACACACACACACACACACACACACACACACACATATATATATATATATATATATATATATATATATATATATATATATATATATATATATATATATGGGGTACATTCAGACATCAGGTCCACAATCTCTAACTCTGCTTTCTGCACAGCTGCATTGTTCTGCCTTGCTACAACACAGACAGGTGCCACATATGGACACAGCCTGACATTAGGGGATTATATATAGGGCCAGATTGCAGGTAAGCCTATTACACACCTATGGCATTTCAGCATGCTACAATACATGTTAACCTGAGTGTCTTGGAAGTGGTGGTCTCTGGAACCCATGTGTCCATCATTATGGCCACAGTAATATACATCATTTCCATTACACAACACACACTATATTAGCTTACATCTTGTTAGTCGGTGCTGCTCTGCACAGTTGATGGGTATGGCCCACTACCCACCGGGACAGACTCTATTGTCTATAGCAGTTGTTCAGCTGAAGATCTTTACAACAGCAATACCTGATGGCACATGTATATCATTCCACATCATCTACCCCAGTATTATGGACCAAGTACTACAATCAATTACATGCATGTATACTTCACATACCTGTTGTGGGGATGATGAGGTCTTTTGTGGATAGTGTCCTTGTAGGAGGGTGTTTTTTTCTTAACTTAGCTATGGCCCTAGACTGCTTCCTTTGTTTCTGTTTTTGGTGTGGTTGTGGTTCTGTTTTCTCTTTCTTTCTTTCTCTCTCTCTCTCTCTCTGTCTCTCTCTCTCTCCAGTAAATGGATTGAACTGCTTGGAATAGATTGCAGCATGGCTTTTGTGGGTGATGCACATGATCAGGTGATGGCCTCTGCACCAATCCGTGCCCTCCACTTGTTACCTGCATGCAGCATGCTGTGTACTACTTCCAATTAACACTGTCAGGGCAACCCACTACTAAATCCCTACATCATATGGGTGTGGTCCCTTTATCTTTCCTGTATGGTGGACATCCTTCCTGTGTGTGGGCAGCAGTGTTACAGACAGCAGGTAGCAATACGTCTTACAAGAGAACTTGCACACTCAGGCCAGCTACTTATTTGTATGAGGTTCCAGAACTACAAACAGAGTGTGAGTACTGTTGTTGTATGCATTGTATAGCACCAGTTTCTGTGTGTACATACTAATTTAACATGGGCTGCAGTCTGTTTGCATAGCTCTCATATGCTTTGCCTGTCCACACACAGGTCTTGAGTAAGCTATATCACTGGCTGTGTGTGTGTTGACTGCTATCAGTACATGGCTACATCCATTTGTGTTTCTGACTTCATATTCCTGACTAAGGGTATGTTGCAGACTATCCTGTAACACCAGCGACTTGCTTACTGTATGACAACACTATCCTCTACCTACATACCAGGTTTTGTCCATATGACATGCTGTCAGGTTTGTTATGTAGTGGCCTGTGAGTATGTCATGCTGCCATTCCTGCTATCATTCCACTGCTGCTCTGACCCCCACACATATTCTGGGGTTGGGTCCATGTATGTGTGGGCTTCATCTGCACAATACATGTGTGCTCTTATGCAGTCCAGAGGTCAGTGTATGTAACAGTGGTATATGGCCCTGTATGTCAGTCTATGGGGGGAGCACCATAACTAATCTAGGCTGTTACAACATGTGAAGGTATCAGGGATAACTGCCTTAAGGTATTTGGATGAACATTACCATACAATTCACCTTGGGTAAATGCATGTCTACTGCTTCCTGCCATATAGATTGTTCTGTTTGTCATTGTGATTGTGATGGTTTCAGTTATGCCTTGTTATGTAACAGATATATCCCATTGCGTCAACTGAGGTATTACCCCCTAGGGATTGTGTACAGAGTGTAAACAGAGGCTGCTGGACTATACAGCAGCATTATTTACTGTTGATTGATTGTTATCCTGTGTCCCAGTCTTCTTTACTGTTGTACTACTTGAAGGACTTGGCCTGGAAAGCAACATATGTAATGCTTTCAAGAATACTGTATTCATTTATCTGATTGAGAGTTGCATTAGTCTGTTTATGTGTATTTCAGAGTCTAAACAGCTATATGACATGGCATATACAACTGTAATAGTACACAAATAAAACTTTCTCATGTATGCAAACCTGTGTGTGGTGTCATATCCTTTGACTCCCTGTGGGTATATGTTTTGGGCAACAATTGTCTTTTGTATGGGTGACTTATACAGTGTCCAATTGGTAAGGTGGCAACTGTAGCCATACTGGCTGTTCCATATGGTGTGCACCCTCTAAATATGTATCTTCTGATGTGTGTGTGTGTGTAGTTACGCACATATATATATGTATATATATATATATATATATATATATATATATATATATATATGTGTGTGTGTGTGTGTGTGTGTGTGTGTGTGTGTACATCTATCTTAGGAATGTTTATTTCTTCCACATTGTACATTCCCTATGGTAGCCAGACTGTACTGCATGATATGCTATTGATACCAGCCTGCCATCATACAGGTCGGATGGATTACTGTTAACGTCTTGTGCCTATGTTGTGTCAGGTCCTGATTATGGGACTTGCAACAGTTGACATTGTATTGCAGGGCAGACCTGTTTGGCTGTGGGGGGTGGATATCAATACCTACAAGACGTATGTTGCTTGGGCCCCCTCACCCCCATTAATGGTGCCTATTGTCATATATGTATTTGTTAAGTTCTCTTTTATATCTGTAGATATATATATATATATATATATATATATATATATATATATATATATATATATATATATATGTAGACATATATATCTATGGTTGTATGCATATGTATATATATATATATATATATATATATATATATATATATATATATATATATTTAGATATAAATATATATATATACACACAGACACATACATATGCATGTTTAAATACATTTCCTGTACTGTTGAATGCCTGTGCTGGATGATATGTTTGTAAAGACATCAGGGTTATCTATATCTGATATAGCTTAATCGTAAATCACTTTGGTTATGGTGTACAGGGCCCTGGCTTCAAGCCTTGCAGAGGCTGTTTATTTTGTTGCTGGGCAGAACAAGGGCTGTTGGATACAGCGTGATTAAGGCACTTTTAACCAGTTGTAAGCGGGTTTGTGCGGAGGTAAGCACTGCTAACTTTCAGTTACAGTTTCTTATACTCAGCTTCTAAACTGCTTAACCTGTGTAGGCATTGCTTACTCCTGCGCAAAAAGGTTTAAACCCGCTTACTGCTGCTTAAAAGTGCTTGCTCCCACTTACCCCCACACTAATTTCTTTAAAAGAAATGAAAAAAGGGTTTATAGCCAGTTTCGAAAGAAAAATTGCCCTAGACACTAAAGATAATCACAAGGCCTTCTTTAGTTATGTCAGAAACATGGGCGGAAACTCCCAGATATTCTCTGAATTGATGCATAACGGTAAAAAATATACCGAACCTACAGACATAGCCAACATCCTGGCAGACAGATTCAGCGCAAACTTCTACCCCCCCTTCCCCCCCAAAGGAGCAAATGCCTATCCCAACTGAATGTAACCTCCCTGACATCACAGATGCACAGGTGAAAGCTGCCCTCTCCAAAGCAAAAAACACAGCATCTATGGGACCGGACGGTGTCCCAGGCTGTGTCTTACACGAGCTCCAAGAAGAACTGAACCCTCACATTAAGTCACTGTTCAAACTTAGCCTTACTACAGGATATGTACCCAAAGAATGGCGTACAGCAACAGTGGTCCCACTCCACAAAGGTGGTGCCACAATGGACCCCGGAAACTATCGCCCCATAAACCTGACTAGTCTGGTCTGTAAAGCTATGGAGCGTATTATCATGGAACTCATAAACAAAGACATTGGGAGCCTCCAGACACTGGACCCTACCCAATTCGGCTTTGTTAAGGGCAGATCTTGCCTCCTAAACCTAGTTGTTTTCTTTGAAACAGTTACCAAAGCCATAGATGAGGGCAAGGTAGTCCACACAGCCTACCTGGACCTCGCAAAAGCCTTTGACACAATACCCCACTCGGGCATCATAAATAAGCTTACCAGCTTAAATATCAACCCCTATATCCCAAGATGGGTTGCAAACTGGCTCAGAGATAGAACCCACATGGTCAGAATTGCAGGTGCCATGTCTGAATCCAAACCAGTTACAAGTGGCGTCCCACAGGGCTCAGTTCTAGGACCTCTCTTGTTCGGTATATACTTCTCTGAGGTTCAGGCTAACACGGGGGGATTATGGCTGGCAAAGTTCGCAGATGACTGCAAACTGGGGGCCATAATCGAATCTCCAGCTGACACAAGCATCCTCCAAAAGGGTCTCACAGAGATGGATGCTTGGTGCCAGAACCACGGCCTCAAGCTAAATGCTAAAAAGTGCATAGTTATCCCCTTTGGGAAAAACAAGGTGCCCACAAATTACCACATAGGTGGTAATCCATTAAGTACGGAAGAAGTAATTAGAGATTTGGGGACCAACGTAGATAGTAATCTCTCCTTTGATAATCAAGTTGCCAAAGTGGTTAGAAAGACCTTCTATATAGCCCACCTTATCACGAAAGGGTTCGCATCTAGATCAAGAGAGGTCATTGTGCCCCTCTACTCATCATTCATCAGGCCCATAATTGAATACAATGCCCCTTTTGGGATGTACCTTACCCAACACCTGCAGCAACTGGAGAGACCCCAAAAGTACCTCACCAAGGGGATCATGGGCTACAAACAGATGTCCTATGCAGCTCGATTAAAGAAACTCCAGCTCTACTCAGTTGTTTACCACCTACTCAGAGGCGATCTATGCCTGACGTACAAAGCCATGTCAAACCCAGAATTAATGGACATGCTCCACCTCAAAAAATCCAAGTCCCTTAGAGCTACATGCTCCAGGGACCTAAACATCAGCACAAAAATAAATAGAACATGCTTGAGGGACAGATTCATTTCCCAGAGGCTCCCCTCACTCTGGAATAGAATCCCAATTCATGTTAGACATAGCTCCTCGCTGACCCTCTTCAAGCGAAATTTGGACACGTGGATGGGAAATCACAAATTCACCCCTGGGATCTCTCCTGTGTCCCTGCTCAACACAGGCACAGTAAACTAATCTTAAAAGGGTACCTTTTGTGACCTACTTTACAGAGGCACAGTAGGCTAATCTAATAGGGAGGCAGAAGCCAAATACACTCTGGCTAGGCTTATAAATGCCCCTAAGGCAAATAGCCTAGTATTTACCTATGAACCTATGAACCTATAGGAAAGTGGTGAAAAAAGGGCACAAAGAGGGAAAGACAGTAGGGAAAATAGCTAGGGATGTGCAGGAAGGGTGTAGGGAAGGTCCATGCCCATTTCTTCTACAGTAACAGCTGTGCATATACAATGAATTTGGAGATAGATTTGGACACTCATATCCCTGATTGAAGGGTGAGGATAACAATAATATGCTGTTAAGCCAGTTAGACCAGATTACATGTGTCCTGTGGACGTGTGTGTGAAATGGACAGCTATGTATGGGGTGAGATTTTTCTTTTTGGGAACACATTGCCCTTTTTTTCAGGTGAGAGTGGGATGTTGGGGAGGGATAGTAGGTGTATTTGGGAGATAGGTTTGGTAGGTTAACAGGCAAGTCAAACAAGAAGCATAATGGGGCGGTATATGACACATGTGGGGGAAAAACCTTGATGGGGAGGGGTGTTGGGAAATCGGAAGCCCATGAGTCCCCTAGTGGAAACAGTAGGACTGAAGTCCCCGCCCATGGGCAGTCACCACTGCATCTTCACAGCCCCAAAGATGGCTGTGCTTGTGGCTGAGTAGGAGAGCCAGGCCGACTCTCCAGTCATGACATGTGGCCCTCAAGCTGGCGAAGAAGATCTCTGACCTCCCTGCGGAGCTCGCTACACACTACGACCCGGACCTGGTGACAGGTGACAGGTTCCTGTCTGCTCCCAGGGGGGCTTGCCCCATCACCTGAGGCAGTTCCACCAGAAGGTGGTGCAGGACCAACAGACAAGGAGGTCCCGGGTTGGACCCCAGACTTGCTGGTGCCTGGTGCCACGGCCAGCTGAGGTAAGACAGGTGGGTCTGCTGGGACCCACATTCTCATACTTGCTATGGTGTTTAAGTTTTATCAACATATGTGGGTTAGTAATAGTCAACAGATTGCAGGATTAGGTGCAACAGCATGCATAGATATTCCCATTAACCCAAACACCAGATATGGAACAGCTGCATAGCAAACAGAACACATGCATATATGAGACCACAGTGGTAATTACAACAGCATGCAGGTACATTGATGGCACCATGTCACCCATGTGGGAGTATTTCAACATAGCACATGCATAGAAACATATTTAAATAATTATTGAACAATAGGGCATATGTCCCAACATTAGAGTTAAGTCAGCACATACCAATTGAGTTGTGTATTTAGTTTACTGTTGCAGTTATGGTGGGGGGGAGAACAATGCCAACTAGTATATTCCTGTAGTTTGCATTGCTTTCCTAGTTAGTGCTGGTATCTGCACATTACAAGTATTAGTACACTACCCTATTGCCTTAGTTTGGACAGTGGTATGGCTGTTGACAACTATATACATGAAGTGGTTTTACTTGCAGTATACACCTCTTACCTGGTATACCTGTGGAGGAATTGTTTGTTAACACTAACTGTTTCTACACATGCTCCCAGATTCCAGGTTGATGTTATGCACATACCTGTCCATCTCTTTTTGCACACACTCTGGGCATGTCTTGACCACATGCAGGTGAACCGGGACATATTTTGACTATTGCCCTCTTAAACCTTTAGTGAATTGTACAATGACAGGTTTGTTTTCATTGACATTTTCCAAATATGTACAGGCCTGACAGTCAGTTATATGACATGAAATGCTGCCTGCATGTCAGAGATTAGTACACTGATATGCCAGGGGGACAGGGTTATAGCCGGCAGATATGGGACGATTAACTGGACATTCTGGACATTTCTGTATACTTGTGGGGTATGATTCTCCATACAGCTTACTACCACTCCTGGATTCAGACCATAGCTGTGTCTGCTAAAAATAAAACACTTTCCATCACAGTTGCGTGTGCTATATAGATATTGCTGTGTATCTCTTATCTAATTTCTGTCTATAATTCTCCTGTGGTTTTACATTCTGACCTTGTATTACAACACTCTTATACAGGATTTCCTAGACAGTTATATCATGTAGCACAGTGTGGGTGACAGTGATGAGCAATACCTTATTATTCAGAGCAACTGCAACACTAACAATGCCATAAAATACCTTAGTAAACAGTACCAGTACAGGATATCAATTTTTTATTTTATTTCTAGGCACAGTGTCCATATCTGACAGACCTGTGGGAGCAATGTTTGTTAGCACTACCTGAATGTTGCCACACAAATTACCAGATTCCACATTAGTATTATGCACATACATCTCACTCTGTTACTGTACACACTCTGGTCACTGCTTGACAACATGGGGGGTGTAGATGGGACATACTTGGCTTATTTCTCTCATAACATTTTGGGAAGTTGCTAGAGTGACAGGGTTGTTCTTATAGATGTCTGATAATCAGTTGTATTTCTTGTTTGCTTCCTAAATGTCTGGGATCATTCCACTGATTTCCTAGGGGGACAGTGTGACAGGCAGCAGATATGGGCTAATTTACTGGACATTCTGGACATATCTGAACAGTTGTGGGGAATGATTCTGTTTGCAGCCTACTACCACTCCCAGGATTTGAACCATGGCTGTGTGTGCTAAAAATACAACAGTTCACGTCTCAGTTGAGTGTGCTATTTGGATTTTATTGTCTGACTTTTCACTGTTTTCTGTCTAAGTCTCTCAGTTGTACTATATGACCTCTTGGGATTATACCAGTCGGTTACCTGTCAAATCTTCGAACACTCAAAATTTCGACCGTTACATGGTCGAGACCAAATGTTTGAAATTTTGAGTACTCAAAGATAGACTTTCAATGGCACTGTACAGAGCAGATAGGGATAATTTCCCTTTTCTGCACTGAAGTGCAGTCTCGGAGTTGGTATATTTAAGTAGGGGGGTGTGGGTGCAGCCCCATGTGGGGTGCAGGGGCTTTCCCCTACACTGTTAAAGTGTTTTTTTCTGTGTTTTATTTTTTTTTTATGTTCGACCATCCAAATGTCAAACATTTGGTCTCGACCATGTAATGTTCAACATTTTGGATGTTTGAACATTTAACATAGACCCCACCAGTCATATACAGACATTCCTACATATTGTATTTATGTAGCACAGTGTGAGTAACAGTGCTTAATATAACAGTACTATTAAGTGACTGCAAATCTACATTACCATATGATACCAGAGTAAACACATGCAATCCAGCAGTTAGACCTTTATTATCAGGCTATTATGCATTTATTTACATACAACCTATATGAGACTATTCCTGCCATATTCTCTGGTGTATGCAGTACATGCCTTAAACAATACAGGTTTTATACAGGCAATTAACTTACTACTACTTTTAGATTTATTTCCTATGTCAGTACATGCAAGAGAATTACTAACCTGCCTCGCGTCGCAACCGCTCCAATCTACATCCATGGGCCTCCTGGTTCATAGCCCGCTCACTTGCCGCTGTGAAAAACATAAGAAGAATATTTAGCCATACCTATCCATAACATACTTGAGCTGGCACTTATTAAAACGGTAGTGGACTGACACTTACACATGGCTGGGACCTCCCCTGCCCTCCTATCCTCTTGGATCCACTGATCCAAGATATCCCCCTTTCATCGCTTCAGGTTGGCATAGTGATGCCTGACCTGCTCACCAGTGGCACTGGTGAGGTCACGGCCGAGATGGTCCCAGGCTTCCGCTTTGTATTGGGAACCCTGGTACTGGCGCTGCAGCAGTCTCATGTCATGGTCTTTCACAAGGAGTCCTGCCATGACTCTGGACTCCTGGATGCCCCAGCGCTGCGCCCAAAAGCGCACACCCTCTCCCATTCCAGACATAAGCGTAAGCTACAACCAGTTATGATATGTATTCCCGTCTGTTGGGTTTAAATAGGGCCAGTTTACCACACTTTGCCATGCTTGGATGGTTTTGAAAAGGCTAAGCTATGGGCAAACCTGCTTACCTAAGGTTGGCATTGCTTAAAGGGGTATACCAATGGGCAGACTGAGTTAGCTGGCCTACACATTGCTTGCACTTACTAAGCTGTGCTGTGCAATGCTTAGCATTGTTAGTATTTAAGTTGCATTATTTTTGCATCATGGCATTGATTTATTATTCATTACATGTTAAATATGTGTTTGGTATCCATGATTCATGTGTACATACACTGTATGGGCTCCTTGTGTTTAGCAGTGGATTTCAACACTTTATTACAATGACACCTCACATCTGGGCTTAATGCAGTACTCCAGTTCACATATTTAAGTTATGTAGTAGGTTATACAACATAAAACTGTATATAGATTCTTTTTGCATGTTCAGTTTGAATTTCCTGTAATGAGGATCTGTTTGGTGAGACCTCAATCTTATGTACTGCTGTGATGGCTTAGTGGTTAGTTACTGTGACTGTAGTGTGCTGGGACCTGGGTTCAAGACTTGCAAAGGCTGCTTGTTTTGTTTCTGGCCAGAACAGTGGCTGATGCATACAGAGTGCTTAAGGCACTTTTAAGCAATTGTAAGCAGGTTTGCATGGGTTTGCGCAAAGGTAAGCAATGCTAACCTCCGGTTAAATATACTAACAGAGAGTTAGCTTTAATATTGCTTAACCTGTGTGCGCATTGCTTACCCCCATGCAAACAGGCTTAAACTCACTTACTACTACTTAGATATGCTTACTCCTGCTTACTACTGCTTAATTGCTACTGCTTAATTATGCTTACACTTGCTTACTAGTGCTTACTCCCGCTTACCACTGCACTAATTTAGACAGTAATGTCTAATGGTTCTTGGGAAGGTGGTGGATTTGGAAATTGTATGTAGTTATTATTCATTACACATTTTACCTTCAATTTGTATCCTGATTCCTGTGTACATATACTGTATGGGGCACTTGTGATTATCTGTGGACTTTGCAGCGTTATGACAATGACACCTCACATCTGCATTTAATGCAGTACTCCAGTTCACAAATATATGTTATAAATATATAAATGTTATAAATATATGTTATTGTAGGTTATGCAACAAAATAAATTGATCATACGGTGATTTGAAATAGAAACTGGATTGTACTGGAAGGGGACTCAAACTGGGAATTACTTATCATAAGGCAAATGCTCTAGCCACTACACTATTGCTATACTGCTTCATTTGTCTATATCTTGCTTTTTATCCTCTTGTGCCATTTAAGCTGCATTAATCGTAGCTAAGCAATGGGCAAACCTGCACAACTATGGTTAAATTTAATCTGTTTTATAAAAAAAACACTTCTGTATCTTTACTTTTTTATATATTGTCCTTGTAAACATGGGGGGGGGGGTTATTGCTGGGGGTATGCGAACACCTATGAGCTATCTCTCCCATTCTTATTCATACTCCACCTTTCTTCATTGCAGAGGCATGTAGATTAGCTCTCAGACATGCCCACTGCACTCGTACATGCTCCGTGTATGTTTAGGAGCTCAGGCAGTGCACCTTCATTAATATGCATGGCACGCTGCCATCCTGCTCCTAAATGTCCACTTCCATGCAGGACTAAGCTAGTCCTGCACAGGAGGATAGTGAATCCAGGGATGATTTTCCCATGAATCTTGTGTATTTTTTATTCAGATTCTTCTTCTCCTTCTTCTTCTTCTTCGTTCGGCTGCTCCCGTTAGGGGTCGCCACAGCGGATCAACTGTGTCCTCTGCATCTTGCTCTGTCACACCAACTACCAGCATGTCCTCTCTCACCACATCCATAAACCTTATCTTAGGCCTTCCTCTTTTCCTGTTACTTGGCAGCTTCATCCTTAGCATCTTTTTCCCAATATACTCTGCATCCCTCCTCAGCACATGTCCAAACCAACGTAATCTTGCCTCTCTGGCTTTGTCTCCAAACCTTCCAACCTGGGCTGACCCTCTAATATACTTATTCCTAATCCTGTCCATCCTCGTCACACCCAGTGCAAATCTTAACATTTTCAGCTCTGCCACGTCAAGCTCTGACTCCTGCCTTTTTGTCAATGCCACTGTCTCCAAACCGTATAACATAGCTGGTCTCACTACCCTCTTGTAGACCTTCCCTTTCACTCTTACCGGTACTCATCTGTCACAAATCACTCCTGACACTCTTCTCCAACCACTCTATCCTGCCTGTACTCTCTTCTTCACCTCTCTTCCACACTCACTATTACTCTGAACTGTTTATCCCAAGTACTTAAACTCATTTGCCTTCACCACCTCTACTCCCTGCATCCTCACCATTCCAGTATCCTCCCTCTCATTCACACACATATGTTCTGTCTTAGTCCTGCTGACCTTCATTCCTCTTCTCTCTAGAGCATATCTCCACCTCTCCAGGGTCTCCTCCACCTGTTCCCTACTCTCACTACAGATCACAATATCATCTGCAAACATCATAGTCCATGGGGGCTCCTGTCTGATCTCGTCTGTTAACCTGTCCATCAGCATTGCAAATAAGAAAGGGCTCGGAGCTGATCCTTGATGTAATCCTACCTCCACCTTAAATGCATCCGTCACTCCCACCGCAGACCTCACCACTGTCACACTACCCTCGTACATATCCTGTACCACTCTTACATACTTTTCTGACACCCCTGACATCCTCATACAATACCACAACTCCTCTCTAGGCACCCTGTCATATGCTTTCTCTAAATCCACAAAGACACAATGCAACTCCTTTGGACCTTCTCTGTACTTCTCCATCAACACTCTCATAGCAAACATTGCATCTGTAGTGCTCTTTCCTGGCATAAAACCATACTGCTGATCCCTAATCATCACCTCCCTTCTTAACCTAGCTTCCACTACTCTTTCCCATAACTTCATGCTGTGACTGATCAGTTTAATCCCTCTGTAGTTACTACTGCTCTGCACATCACCTTTATTCTTAAAAATCGGTACCAAAACACTTTTTCTCCATTCCTCAGGCATCCTCTCACTTTCCAAGATTTCATTAAACAATCTAGTTAAAAACTCCACTACCAATTCACCTAAACTCCTCCATGCTTCCACAGGTATGTCATCTGGATCAACAGCCTTTCCATTCTTCATCCTCTTCATAGCTGTCCTTACTTCCTCCTTGCTAATCTACTGCACTTCATGATTCACTATCCGCACATCATCCAACCTTCTCTCCCTCTCATTCTCTTCATTCATCAACCCCTCAAAGTATTCTTTCCATCTGCTCAACACACTCTCATCGCTTGTGAGTACATTTCCCTCATTATCCTTATGTATTTTTTATTCAGATATTACAATCAAATAACATTGTAACAATATATGTCATTGTTTCAGTTTGCTTATTGACTGTGGATTTTATTATGTTAAAGGCTGCCAGAAATATTTAGAAAAATCTGTTACACAGTTGGATTAGATTAAGTTGCTTCAAGTTCAATTCTTTGTTGAAGTTAAGTATAGTTATTCTAACTATTGACATCTCATCTTATTGAAAGCACCATGCTTAACTAGATAATTACTTAGGGTAATGTGCATAATTTGAGACTAATCATTCATTTAAAAGTGCAAGAATGTGATGATGTGCCTTTATAGATATGTAAGCACCTAGCATGTTTTTTTTAGTGTGCTTTGCACTATATACCAAGCCATTTCATTAAGTTTTGTTGCATTTTAATTATCTTGTAAATAGAATTTAGTCATTATTTAAATGTTAGCTTTATCTTAGCAACGGTGATGTATACAAGTACAGCATTAATGCTGATTTGTTGTCTTACATAGAATGTTTCTTTGCTAATTTATTATACCCAATTGCATTATTTAAATAACTTACTTTTGTTTACTTTTCCTCAAACATTTATTTTTCCTTTGTAAATAAGCCTATTAGATGCATTAATTGAAGTGTTACTGTCAAGATAATGTATACTTTATTGGGTATGCATATTTTACTCCACACTGATTTGATAGTTTTAGTGTTTGTTACTATCTATCTTATTGTATAACTAGGACCACACTATTGATACATATTTACTATGTGTGAATTTAAGTGATCCTAAAACGGTTCAGTCTATTAGCTCTTCTCAATTAGGTGATTTTAGGTATAAACCTAAGGGAATGGAGGAAAGAGTTTTGTGGTGAGTGTTTATAAATTTCACTATATCTACACTAATCTGCAATGAAGTGTTAACTCTAAACACATCCTGCATTCCTTCAGAATTTAAACTGTGTAGCTCTTTCAAATAAGGTGATACCTATTTAATACCTTTTTATTTTAAATATATTTTACCATTAATTATGTTACACCTTAACCTGATATTTTGGAGTCCACAGAGTCCTGGAATATTAATGATACCCAACAACAGACTGTTGTGATGGAGGTCAACCATAATAGTTTGAGAGTTGTTATACTAGTAAAAACTTCCTTTCATAATTCTATCCTAACATCTGCTTCAGATCTTAGAGGAAGACTGTGCAATCTAGTATGCAAAAATAAAGCTTTTGACAAACTTAATTTATTATTACATAGTTATGGTCAGTGCTTCAATTAGCATGGAAATACACACAAAAAACTACAATTTTAATACTTCCTTAGCAGTCTCAAATCTAAAATTTGACTATGATTTGATCTATCCCTTTCTAACAAGTGCAGTGGACTTATAGGTTCATAGGTGTGTACCAGGCTAATGGCCCTAGAGCTTTTACAAGCCTAGCCCATAGGATTACCATGGCATCATGCCACCCGACCTTAATTTCCAGTGCCTCTGTTGAGTAAAGCCACTGGAGTGATCCTTGGGGTGAATTTTTTATTTGCCATCCACTCATCAAGATTTCTCTTGAAGAGGGCTAGTGAGGTGCTCTGCTTGACATGAATGGGAAGTCTATTCCATATTGGAACTTAGTTATATTTATTTCTAAAAACTCAATAAATGTTGTCCAGGTTAGATTTCTTTCAAATATCTAACACATTTTTGGAAATTCTAACTCATCTAGAAAGAGATCATATATATTTCTCTGATCCCTATAACAATAAATTAAATTTAGACTGATCTAATGCATTACTGAGCAAAAATACCACATATAATGTGAGTCTTAATCATAAATTACTTCAAAATGATGAAATAAGAACGTTATAAAATCTATTTTAGATAACTGCGGTGGTGGTGTTGTGGTAGCGTTGTCACCTCACAGTTAGACGTTGTCCTGTTCGATTCTCAGCTAGAGCGTCTTCTGTGTGGAGACATGCATGAATGGGCGTACCTTCGTTGAAGGTTGTGCATCAGGGCTGACAACTCGGCATGTAAAAATCTACTGCCAATCATTAGCGGACCAGAGTTCCACTGTTGTGACCCCTAACCGGGAAAAGCGGAAAGACACAACAACAACAACAACATAAAATCTATTTTTAGAAGACTTTCAATAGAAGGTAGAAGAAGATGGGACATCTTCTGACATGTAGTATAATGCACTAAAAGCTCAGTTGAGAGGATTTCTCAGAAAGAAAACATCCTTTTATAAGAAAACATAAATCTAGAGAAATGGAACTGAAATGCAAACTTTTAGAATTTGATGAAAGACTATCCATTAATTAAAACAAACCTATTATCTCACCTTTCTCTCATCTTATTACCATAATAATATATATATATATATCTATATATACACACACAAACACACACACATGTGTATACATATATGCATATATATATATATATATATATATATATATATATATATATATATATATATATATATATATATATATATATATATACATATATATATATATATATATATATATATATATATATTATATATAAATATATATATATATACATATATATATATATATATATATATATGTGTGTGTGTGTGGGGGTCTAGGACAGTCCACGAAGACTGTTTCACCGAAAGTGAAACAGGCTGTCACAGTTATGTGGAAGCACTTTTTAACAAAAAAAGTGCTTCCGCGAAACTTTCGTAAAAGTACAGGGAATCGGGGGGGGAGTGGTAGTGGGCGAGATCGGACTACAGTGGGGATAAGGGAATATTCCCTTTTCCCCACTGTAGTGTGATCTCGGAGTGAGAATATAAAAGCAGGGGGGTGTGGGGGTGCAGGGGGGGAAAGTCCATCTGCATAAACATGGTGTGTGTGTGTTTTGTTTTTGTTTTTGTGTGTGTGTTTTAACTTCCGTTTACTGAAACTGCTTTTTTGGTGAAAGCAGTTTCGGTAAACGGGGTTTGGTAGGGCTGGATTCGGACAGTTGGTCTTTTCATCAACTGTCCTAGATCTATACATATATATATATATATATATATATATATATATATATATATATATATATATATATATATATATATAATATATATATATATAATATATATATATATAGGATACATATTAAGTTATCAAATTTTTACAATTTCGAACACCATATGGTTGAACCCATAGGTTCAAAGTTGTAAAAGTTCAAAAACAAAAAAAAAAGAAAAAAACTTACCTGATGGTTGTAAGTATGGGGGGGGAGCCCCTCTGCACCCCCCATGTGGGTGGCTGCTCCCCCCACACCCCACTCTCTTTAAATATACCAACTCCAAGACTGCACTACAATGCAGTACAGTGCGGAAAGGGAAGATTTCCCTTTACTACACTGTAGTGTGATCTTGGAGTTGGTATATTTAAAGAGCGGGGTTTGGGGGGTAGAGGGGTACTTGCTCCCCAACTTACAAACATAAGGTCAGTTTTTTTCTTTTTTTTTTGTACGTATTCAAAGTTTTACAAGTTAGAATATATATATATATATATATATATATATATATATATATAGATAGATAGATAGATAGATATATATATATATATATATATATATATATATATATATATATATATATGTATAATATATATATATATATATATATATATATATATATATATATATATACACATACACACACACTCTAACCTTATTAGCACACAAATTTTCTAACTAAATAAATGTTTTTTCCACGTTTGGCCTAGTTCCCTGCTATCAGCAAGTTACTCTGTTCTCACTACCTTTCATTTCTTGATCTTCTTTTCTCTTCACTAGACAGTTAGCTTTGGAGAAGTGCTTGGCAAAGGGATTCATAATTAAGGCAGCATAATAAAAATAAAACCTTTGTCACTTTTTGTAATAAGTGCCATCCACAATACTACAAGATAGGAAAAATTCAAGTAAAGGGGAGAAGCTGTTTTAAAGTGTGACAGTCTCATTAAAGAAGAGAAAAGTTACACACCAGAATTCAAAGGCTCCTTCATTTTTTGCCTCATTACTACTCTAAATACTTCAGGTGATTGTAATAGCTTTGCATTTTGTATCCTGTTCCACAGATCTTGAATATTAAGAATATTGCCACAGCCAACACTGCATGTAAAGAGGGCATACATTGCTTACCTGCAGTTTTACTGATGCAATCTCCCGCTGTATGGGCTGCCTTCATGTTTAAACATCATTGCACACCCAGTAATACATCAGTGCAATTGTACTGCTTGCACTCTGCAGAGTTTATCTTATCACTAGTTTACAGTGGTGGAACTTTACTATTAGTTTGTGGCTTTTAACGGCCACAGCAAAATTGTGTCGGGTCATTTTCTTTTCCTTTGTTGGGCTAGGTGTGCTGAAGCACTGGGCTTGAAAAGGTGCAGACTTATTTTCTCCAACTAAAGTTGAAAGTGTGACCTGCTTTACTCCCCTCTCACACCCAATTCCCCAGCCTGGACCCCCTACATCCAAAGATTTAATCTCACTGCTCTGCTACCACTTTTTAATGACATCACAAACCTGCTTAATGACACAGCAGCACATCAGGACAAATTTGTCCACACATTCACCCACCCTATACCAACCATCACAATACTATTAATATCCCTAGGCACACATTATCTCACTCACTGTCTACTCTGTTACTACAGCATTCATCACAGTACTTCTGACATTGTCATTCCCACTCAGTCACTCTATGATTTCCCAGTAAATACTCACCTTCCTTCCCTTTGTACTAATGCACTCCCTTCACTTTGAATCTAAAAGCTCACCTCTTCCTTTACCAACCCACCTATCAGATCATTTAAGTAGCCTTCATCTTATTCATTTTTACTCTTAACTTCACAACTCTCCGTACCCTTGTCATACTTACCAACTTATTCTTATTCATACTCAGTACAGCAAATTCTTGTCTTTGATTCTCAACTCTATTTATGTGTGTCACTCTTATCCAGCTCACTCACTACTCTTTTGGATTCTCATCTGTCTATTTCACTTCATATCCAATGCACTGACTGCTATTTTCATTCTTAACTTTTCCTAACATATCTGTAACTCTTATAGATCTTTGTGTCTAACTTTATAGCGTCATTACCTCCTGATCACATAACAAAATTATAAATAGTGTTTATAATAAATAGTTTAGGGTGTTGACATTTGCACAATCAGTTTTTATATGTATTTTTATATTTTGATATTTATACTGTTTTGTGTTGACGCATTTATGTGTAGTGTTTCATACTTCTGTTTCAGAAGACTGTTTCAGACTTGGGAGTGGTTTTCATTAACCCATGAAGTGATGTCATGCAAGATTTCCTATTTAAAACAGTTTACTTCCTTAATTTCCTTGTATCTGATGAAGCTCCTGCCTTAATTTTTGGAACAAAAGCGCTTATACCTTTTTGTTTGTCTGAATAAAGAAAGCATCCTTGTACTCAATTGTACTGAACTGGTTGTGTTGGCTTGATTTAAAGCACAGATTTGATTATTTCAGGGCTCACTGGCTCTTATTGCCTGCATACTGCTTGTGCAACGATTTTCTTGTTACTTTTTGAAATTTATAACTTCTCTGCCTCTGCATCTCATCACAAGTAAATATGCTCTTTGTTAGCTTAGCTGTTCTACTTCTGCTACTTGCTCTCCTCACAGATTTTCAAATTACATCTCTCACACCCAAAATGTCTTCCCCTGCAATAAACCATTCTCCCCAAAAGTCTTCACCTGCAATTGATCCACACCTTTTTAGCTGCTCGACTACTCTTTACTCTTTACTTTAAATACAAACTTTTTAAACTCCATTCACTACTGTGATGCCCATCACTGTTATCAATATGTGATGGCCACCAATATTTGCCATCCCGGTTCTGAGCCAGTAATTAAGGAGCCTGAATCCTCACCACTGACACTGAAGAGGGATGTGCACTTTAAGTACAAGTGGATACACTCAGTATTTCCAGATGCAGACCTCTCTGCATCAAGTACAGTTTCCCTTAAAAGAACACAGGGAACGCATCCAGCCTGGGTGTGGATGCCTCTATATCTGTCTACCTCCAGATTCCCAATAAGACTCACAACTGGTACAGCTGTAGGGTTAGGTCCTCAGCGAAGTGTCCAAGCTATGTCCTCCAGCACCCTCTTTGCGAACCCAGTGCTTTGTGTCCCTGCTCCAAATAGCTGACACATACACACTGAGAGATTTAAGGTTTTACACACACATACACACACACACACACACACACACACACACACACACACACACACACACCTGAGAAAGATATACCTCCTGTGCTCCCTTCTGCCCAGAGTATAAGGTAGTTATCTCTGCGAACAGACACTTCACAAACAGCTACTCTAAGGCACTTAACAAATGGTATCCAGATATACTGCATAATATTAATATTAATATTAATATTAATATTAATATTAATATTAATAGAAATTATAGTTCACCAAGATGGCTAGGCCTTCTGGAATGGCCCACAGAGTGTCAATAAACAAATATCAAAAGTTAGATACTTTCTGCAAGGACCAGCCACAATAAAAGTTTAAATATATTTAATAATAAATAATAAAAAAGCATGAAAATACTGACTGTATATTCACAGTAAACCACAGAGTTCAGACCACAGGAAATAATGAAAAGAACATTGATAGACAGTCACAGACAAATAAAGAAAAACAATATCTAAACTAAACTTCACTGTATTCCTGACTAAATCTAAAAGAATCACTGGTCTGTAGTTAAGTTACTTACTAGCACAAGGCAAGATGCTGTGGGTAAGCGTCTTTCTATTCAGGCTTCCAAAACAGAATATTATACACTCTGAGATTACTCCCTGTAAAATATAATCTCCAGGAAGACTTGCAGAATGACATCATCTGGTCACCTGACTCTAGGTTTCTACAATATCTCTTTTTGAAGTTTGAGACAGGACTAGACCAGAGTGCTATAATACACATTTAGAGCTTTTATGGCAGTGACTAGCAGTGAGAAACATTTACAGCACTTCCCCCTTCTTTACAAATGTTAACAGGTAATAGTTTGTCCCAGACATTCCATCTCTGGTCCCATTCAACACTGTGGGGTGTGTTTTAATGGTTTAACAGCTCATCTACATTTCCCTTATTTTTTCTTAAAATGCACCAGGTGATTAACCTTCACTGTGCCAGTGTCCTCTATTAAAACATATGCATTTAATTCAGTTACCATAATGCATGTACATTTCTCTTCATTTCAGCAGGGTGCACTGTTGATACATTTTAACAAAATTAACGCAAGTAGAGCTCACAAATACATTTTCAGTGCAAGCATCAGTACAGATCAGCTTGATATATAAATGACATATAATTGTTTACAAAGCTCCAGCTAGCTGTGCTGGCACAAGTTATACATCCACTGCCGTACTTCTCCACCTCCTATCATCACACCTCTCTCCCCTTTTAAGACTCAAGTTAGTTTTTCAAGTGACCCTTGAGAAATGTGGCTTGAGAGAAATAAGCCTATCTGGGAATATGTTACCCCATTTTGTGTGTTGAGAGCCCATCTGTGTTGACATTGCTGACCCCAGTATGGAGTTGCAGTGTCATATCATATGTTTACAGCCCTAGGCTCCACCACAGTAACTTGGGATTTTGCTGACTGGCTCCCTGTAGCCATAGATCCCCCTCAGACTCCTCCTGCCTCCAAGTGGAAATACTCAGCACATGAGCCACCCTATCATGATAAGGCTTCATCAAGTTAACATAGTACAATGTGTGTTCCTGCCTCCTGCCTAGCAGTTCTACCATGTAGTTAACATCACTGACCTTGCTTACCACCTCGAAGGGTCCCACCCAGGCTGCCTGCAGTTTATTGTGTCTGACAGGAATGAGCAGCATCACCTGCTGTCTTACAGCAAACTCTCTGGCTCAAGCATTATTGTCATACCAGATGATTTTCAGCTGGTAGGCTCCTGCCCGGTTCTCGTGGGCCAAGTCCAAGAGCTCCCAAAGCCTTCTCTTGAGGTTTAGGACATATGCCACAAGAGAGTCCTTGTGGGATTCACACTCACCCTCCAACTCAGCATGAATCAAATCTAAAGGCCCTCTCACCTTATTCTCATACATCAACTCAAAGGGTGAAAAACCTATGGATTCCTGGGTCACCTCCCTGCATGCAAACAATAGATGGGGCAATTAGTTGTCCGACTCTCTCTTAAACTGGTCTGCAAATGCCTGTAGTATGGTCTTCAGTGTAGAGTTTAACCTCTCCACAAAGCCATTAGTCTGGGTTTGGCCTTCATGTTCTCTACCCCACAGCACTCCCACAGACAAATGAAATTGGCACCTCTTTCAGTCAGTGTTTTTCTTGGGAACCTACCCTGCTGAAAATCTCTAGCAAAGCATTTGCCATGTTCTCTGTCTCAATGGAGGCCACCACTTCAGGGTATCCAGTTGAATAATCTGCTACCATTAGGATATACTTCTTCTCTGTAGAACTTGGGGTATTCAGAGACCCCACAATATACATAGCTACCCTCTGAAATGGCTCCTCAGTCACATGCAAAGGCATCAAAGGAGCATTGACCTTGTCTTCTGCCTTGCCTACTTTTTGGCACTTCTCACAGGTCATGCAGTTCCCCATTTACATCTCTGGCAATCCTAGGTCAATAAAAGTTTTGCATAATGTTTCTTGGTATGATTTATGCCCATATGACCTGCAAAAGGAATGTCATGGGTTATGGCTATAAATGCCAGATGGAAGGCTCTAGACATTCCCAACTGCTGTATTACCTCACCTTCTAGTCCTCCCTGAGGTGTCCACTCTCTATACAGTAACCCTTTGTTCCAGTATACAGATTCCCCTTTTTCGTGAGAATCAGGCACCTCCTTCGCTACCTCCCTCAAGCCTCTTAATGTAGGGTCTAAATATGTGCCTGTCTCAACTCTCGCTTTGTAACTCTTCCCAGCTCACCTTCCACAGGAAGTCTGGCTTCCTCTGACAGTGGTGCCTCACTATCAGCCTGAGTAGTACTACTCATCTCTGCCCCTGCAATCACTCTGTCCAAGGGAAGATCAGTACCCACCAGCAGCTGTAGCTCACCTTCAGGCTCACTGCTAGAGGGTATCTCCTTCCCTGAAGTAGCCACCTCTCCAGTCCTGACTTCAGGTGTGTGGTCTGTCTGGGTCTCCCCCAGGCTACCAGATCCACAGGCCTGTCGCCAAACCTAACTGCATGTCACTGCATGCACACAAGGTACTGCATTATCACAATCATGAACTATCAACACATCTGCAGAGATATCTTCAAACACACCTACTAGCTTGCTTCCTTTTCCATCCTTTCAGTCAAGGTGAACCCTGGCCAAAAGCATTTGGTATGGGATCCCTCTGACTGGAGTGGACAACCCAAGCAAGTACTGCTCATCTATAACCACTGAAGGCTTTACAATGGTTATATCAGAGGCTGTGTCTCTCTTGGCAGTGGCCTGTTGTCCATCCACCAAGATTGGATATAAACTCTGCTGGTAGTTTGGTACCCCTGTTGTCTCCAGACAACTTACCACTGGCATTCTGTTATTCCCATTTGCTGGCTCCCACACCTTTTCTTCCCCACTTTTCATCCATGGACATCTATATACTGCATGGCCCCACTGGTTACATTTAAAACATTTAACCCTTGATCCTGGCCATGCACCTGAACTAGTGGCTTCCCCTGTTACTGGCAGACTCTTTTAGGGCAGTTTAGGCTGCCCACCATGGGTTCCCTTGTATCCATATGCAGCACATGGTATCCCTTTCCTGTGCAGTGATTCCCTGCTAGTTAGGTACAGGTCCCATTTTCCCCCAACTCATCTGCAGAGTTGCATTCCCTGTCTGCCAACCAGATTGTCATGTCTTCAGGCAAAGTGCTAAGGGCTTGTTCCCTCACCAAAATGCAGTGGCGGCTGGTGACTTCAAATCACAGGGGGGCTGCAGGAGACAGCTGAATGGGTGGGGTCAAGGGGAGGGGGTGTGGTCAACCAGAAAGGGGAGGAGCTATGCACAAACCACAAAAAAATAACTTTAATTAAATACGCTGCCCTGGGTAGCAAACCATCATTATAAAAGTCCAATCAAGACAAAAATATGTGTAGAAGAATAAAAATATTTCAATGCATTGGCTGCATGACAGCTTACTTAATATCTAGATGGAAACAAAAGGGTGTGAGGCATGAAAAAATAAATTACTTTTTAAATACATTACTGGAATGCCAGTCAAAATCAAGTATAAGAAAAACCAGAAGCACTCAACTCAAACCACTTCTCCTTGCACTGCAGTTCTAATTATAATATATTCAGCTTTATTAAAGTACCAAGTAACATGCTGAAAGTAGAAATCTATGTGATGCCCCACTTGTAAAAATGTTTCTTATCCAAAAAGACCTGCTGCCTGACAACTTGTTTCATGGGGAAAACATGATAAAAGTAAAAATGAAAAGCAAACAAGAAACAAGCTCAAGATACATTGCTTAAAGGATTACTGTACAGGTTATGGACCACACATGATTGGCATTCTGTTTAGTTTACGGGTAAAGTCTGTAGAGATGACTGGAAGTCTCCAACAAGTGTAATGAGCTTTTTAAAATAATGGAATCCTGTCTTTTAATACCCAAGGCTTATACATTATCTAGTCAAGTATTCTCTGCATGGCAACAACAGAAAGGCTTTCAATGTTGGCAATTCTTTAACAGTATGCTTATTAAAGCTTACTTGCATCTTACGATCTCGGACAAGCTTACCTTATGGTCATTAAAGCATTGCTACTTAAACACAGAGCAACAGGCACTTTGAGTAATAAGCATAAATCTGAGTAATAAGCATAAATCAACAGTACAAAAATATGACAGAAACCAGACCATTCTGCAAAATCAAGGACAGATGAAAAGCCACTGTAGTACTTATGCAGTGTGTCCTCCCCATCCAAGGTAGATACAACTACTCCTTGCCTTGCTTGGACACATCCAGAGTCACTACATGGGGAGAGGGGTGCAACAAGCGTGTCACAATTTGAAATCTCTCTGGCTGACTGTGATGGCCCTGACACATTTGTCATACCTCTCAACCTCAAGAGCAAGAAATCTGGACAAAGCCATACACAGAAGTGGGACAAAGGCCCAAAAATAAGGACAATTTTTAAATATTGCTCTAATAAACTTAGAAAGATAATAGAATAGGTCTTGCATTAGTATGAATTTTCTGAAGGGTATAAAATCTGAAACTCAAATGTCTGTCATTTTCTAACTTCAGTCTTTAGTGATTTGTCACTAATTTGCCAAAAAACACAACTTTATGAAAAATGGACCAAAAATGTGATGCAAAAATATAAAACAGACACACAATACAGCTACTACCTGCCAAAGAAGGGACACTTTAATATTTGTACTGCTACCTTGAGCAGCTGACAAAATAAAAGAATGTACATGCATTTCAAGTAATCTATAACTTTGATTATTACAGTTATTTCTTAATTGTAAACCCTCCGTGTTTTCTTCCAAAATTGCTATTTTGAGGAGGGATTATTAGGGGGAAGAGCAACATTTTGAGCCAAAAATTGGGGACAGTTGAGAGGTTGGCTATGCCTAATTCTATAAAGCAATGTATTTGCATGTACCTCTCAACCTGTTAATGCAGTAAATCTGAACAAGGCCAAATATATTGGGGGCACATATAAACAGTACTAAAAATTGCTCTTGTATAAATTCAGACAATTGATAGAACAGCTCTTACTTTAACATGCATTTTTTCTGAAGGTTATGAAGTCTGAAACTTATTATTTAGTGACTTAATTCCTAAATGATTTTCCAGAAAAATACAAATTTTATGAAGAACAAACCAAAAATAAGAAGCAAAAATCTATTCATTCTTTGAAAATCTGGACAGTTGGGAGGTATAGTTCAGCTGGGCCTGTCTGAGTTTGCTGCCCTTCCCCCCTGACAAAATAATGGTTGAATGGAGCCTCTGCAGCCATTCCAATGAACCATTACTTGGCTATTTCACTCCATTTACCATAAACACTAATGTGCATACTGATTTACTTCTATGATAAGTTGGACTTCATTTCAAAGTTTTATTTTGTATTTTACAGCACAAACACTAAGTCATCTGTTAAACAAAGCAATGCAGTCTCACAATGAAAACTTAGCATTAAAACTTATCTGCCCTTGAAACTCACATTCATTGAAACAGCATTGAAACCCACATTCAAAGAAAATACATTTTGCCAGTGGCAGATAAAGATTAATTTTGGGCTGTTTTCAAATCATAGGCCCCTTGCATATGAAACATACATGTGCTCTTTGATACACCTTCCTCATTGTACTAAAATTATATTCCTTGTACGATACAGTACACTTGTTAGAGGGTGTTTTAAATTTGTTTTGAACATTTTTCCAGTAAGCAATGAAACAAACCATATGCACCCATAATGGCAAAACTGCCCAGTTGAGAACATTTATCATAAAAAAGTATACTCAGACTTCCACAGTCTACCATTATTAGTAAATATACACAATTCTACAGTCCACCATTATTAGTAAATATGCACAATTCCACAGTCCACCATTATTAGTAAATATGCACAATTCTACAGTCCACCATTATCAGTAAATATGCACAATTCTACTGTCCACCTTTATCAGTAAATATGCACAATTCTACAGTCCATTATCAGTAAATATGCACAATCTCTGAAGTAAGTCATCTAAATAATTCCACATTAAAGAAATCTGTAACTAATGAAGCGGTTGCTGCTAGCAATCACCTTTATATTTCATGGTTTCATCGAAAAATAAAGTGTCTGTTGCCCCTCAGGAATAAATTGCCTATATTACATTAAAAAATGATAAGCTAGTAATAATATTGCAAGAGGAAATGGATGGCAAACTGATAACAGACTCATAGTTAGTATCTTCACCAAGGAGAACATTCTCAGTACGGCAGCATCCACCCCTTGTGGGAGTAGAACCCACAGCCTTCTGAGACAAAAGCAAGTACACAACCTGTTGTGCTATAGTATTAACTAGGCAAAGCACTAAACTTCTATTCCCCTGCAGCTCTCAGCTCCTTGTAAAATCTACTCAATACTCAACTGCATCTCAACTTCGCAACTCAAGAAAACTGGAAAAAGCCAAAATGTATTGGGGGGGGGTCAAAAGCCCAAAAACCAGGGACACATTAAACATTGCTTGTATAATCTTGGAAAGTTGCTAGAATAAAATGTTGTGTTGCCACCATACATTTTACTGCCAAGGTCCCTGAGAAAAAAACAGTCAGAGTAACATACCACTACACCACATCAGCTGCTTTGTAAAAAAGAGAGGAAGACTGAAACTTAAATGGCTATCATTTAGTGAATTCAGTTCTCACCATAGCTGTCAACCCCTTAGTACAAAACACCTGGACAAACCCAGTAATGAGGGAATACAGCCCTCAAACATATTCAGTGAATTCAGTTCTTGCCATAGCTATCAACCTTAGCACAAAAACCTGGATGAAGCCAATAATGGGGGAATACAGTCCCAAAAATAGGGACAAATTTAAAATATTCATCTTATAAACCTAGAAAATTGCTAGAAAAAAGGTTGTGCTACTATGTATTCTGAAGAACATGAAGTTTGAAATTCAAATGCCGGTCAATTTTACTGCGGACAAAACAAAAACAATTTTCAGCAGAGACGCAGGGATTAATACTGCAGACACGTCTTTGTAAAATGGCAGGGCACCAGAGCAAATCCACACAAACACAGGGAGGAGATGCAGACTCCACACAGAAGCCACCCCAACCAAGAATCAAACCAGAAAACCTATAGCTGTGAGGAAACAATACTACCACTGCACCATCAAATATGCAAGGAATTAAACATTCAGAAACCTGAAGTCTGAAATTCAAATAAATGCCTGTCAATTTTATTTAACATTTGTTAATCAGGACAGTCTGACTTGGAATAAAAAAACAATTTTCAGCAGAGGCCCAGGAAGAAATAATGCAGACATGTCTTTGTAACATGGGAGGACACAAAAGCAAACCCACACAAACACAGGGAGAAGATACAGGCCCCACAAAGAAGGAACCCCAGCCAAGAATCAAACCTGAGAACCTGCAGCTGTGAGGCAACAATGCTACTACTACACCATCAAATATCAAGCATTGCAACATTTACAAACCACAGATATTATGAGGAACAGATCAGATCAAATATGAGGCAAAAATCTGCATTTATTTTACAAATGGTGGTGGGTAGGGAACTCAAGTCTTTAACACCTGCATACAGGGTACAGGGTTTAAGCCTGAGGTATTCCCTACCTCACCACCATGAGCACCTGGGGCATTTACACACACACACAAAGCAGTACAAAGTCCTGCACAACCTGCCATAAACACAGATTTAAATAAATTCAAGTCAGAGTGCTAAAGCATCATTTTCAAAACAATTGCTGAATTTGTCCAGCTTAGGAAAATCAAATTAGCATTCTACAAAGCTAAGCTGTGTTGTATTAAAATGAAAAGTCAAGCCAAGCGCATCGGCTGAAGTGAAGGTCGTGCTTGTGGTGCATAATGAATTCTTTCCACAGAACTAAATGACTTCATAAACTTTCCAGCTATCTAAAGTGCCTTCCACTAAGAGTTTCACCCTTCAGCTTCCACTTAGCTTCATACAAACAGTTGCCACGTGTGTTGTTGTGGCTGTCTGTATTCATTTCCCAGCCACATTTATACGAACTGACCCTTCCATGTGTGAAAGTAACTCTTCTCTCAGACATCAGAAGGACATGCATGAAAGAGCACTTCATCAGCAGCCATTCTCTGAACCTTTTCACTTCCTAACGCACTCTACCTGAAAAACTTTTACCGTTCAAATAGTGCAGGGTTGCCGACTTTTGCACCACAGCTACACACCAATTCCTGGCTGCATTAAACTAGTCAGAAAATTAAAAATTCTTGTGCTTATATGATGCTAACGTACTTCCATGTGTTGTATTTTTTGAACAGTACCTGGATGCCTTCTTCACCCCACCCACTACCGTCTGATCGCCTTTTTCTGTTAAGCTCTTCTTTTTGTCAGCACATCACTGCAAAGATTGCCACCAGCACTATGTAGCAATGTTTGGAAACAATTCCTTTATTTAAGGTGAAAAGTCCCTGTGAACTCACCTGCAGAATTCTGACAAACATTACAGTCCAGCGCAAGAACCGCCACATCACTGGAACCTAAAAAGCACCGTACACTTACCTGTCCATTCTCCTTCTCCATAATATCCATACATCCCGCCCGCGCAATACTCTGAAGACCCGCGAGATCCCTGAAAGCAAACCTCCCGACGAGACTGTTCTGACTGCTGCTGTTGCAGTCCGGCCCCGATGCATCATCCCAGCGAGTCTGTGCACTTTAAAAGTGCACAGACGTCTCCATGTGTTCCCTATGGGTCCTGCCGGACTGCCTGGAGGATGCGCATAGACGCGTGCGCGTCGGGACTATTGCGCATGCGCGAAGTCCGCGAAAATTTAAAAAATGTTTTTTTTTTATTTTTATTTCGTTCTTGAGGGGGCTGCAGTCCGGCAGACCGATAGCACGGGCCGCCCCTGCCAAAACGTCTGCCAGCCCTTGAAAAGTAGTGAGTTGACACCCACTCATCTACCTATGAAAATAAGTGCTTAGTCCAGCAATATAATCACATACACTTTCATCTGCCCTGTGTCTATGCTCACAATTTTCTTTTTCTGTAAGGTTCAGATGCTAACTTAAAACATTGTAATAAACAGTGCTTCACTTTTTCATAATCTAAAAAACAATCAGTATCAGACAATTGACAAACAACAGTCACAGCTTTACCATGAAGTAAGGGGGTGAGGAACTGTACCAATAGCCCTCAGTCAATATTATATTATTTGCATACTGTTTCAAACATATGAATAAAACTATCAAAATTATCACCTTCTTGGTACTGAGGAAGAAGTTTAATGACCGTTATTGCTTCTAGGGTACAGTTACTCCCTTCCTCATTATCTGCATGACACTGGTGAAGAGTCAGCATTTATTTTCATGTTGCCTCTGCCTCTTATATTCTTTAGAGTCCAGACATCTCAGTCTCTCTCTTTCTTCAACCTCCAAATGCTGCATTCACTCTGCTGATTCTAATTTCAACTATTTGTCCTCCAGTTCAAGTCTCTTTAACTCTTGAAGGATTTTTAAGTCCTCTGAGGAATAGTTGAACTGTCCTGTTTCTGAGGGCTGTAAATTCCCATCACCAAACTGGTTATCCTCCTGGTTGCTGGTCTTTGCTACAATCATTTACCCTTTACTCAGGTTGGCATGCCCTTGTCCTTTGACCTGACATATCTCAGACAACTGATTTCCTTGTGACCTTGCAGTAATCCTCTGCTGACATCCTTTCATGCTCTCCCTGACTAAGTAAGCTAACAAAAAGTAAATTAATAAAACTATTTTGATACAAAACTCTGAAAGTCTACTTTATGGCTGCTTGACTGTACAAACACCTTCTTTAGTGACAGCTCCTTACAGGCTACAGTAATTCAATATCCGCAGCACTGCTCTCAAATATGCATTGTGGTATGATCCCACCACACTGTTGACAAATATTTGATGCCCACCACTGCTACCAATATGTGCCATCCCATTGCTGGACCAATTATCAAGGAGCCTGAATCCTCACCACTGACACTGGGCAGGGAAGTGCACTTGGAGTACAAATGGATACACTCAGTATTTCCAGATGTAGACCTCTTTGCATCAAATACATTTTTTCTTAAGAGCACTCAGGGAAGATAATCAGCCTGGGGTCTGGATGTCTCTATATCTGTCTCCCTCCAGATCCCCCATGAGACTCCCCAGTGATACAGATGTAGGGTTAAGTCCTCAGCCAAGTGTCCAAGCCAAGTCCTCCTGCACCCTGTCTGCAACCCAGTGCTTTGTGTCACTGCCCCAAGTAGCTGACACACACACACACACACACACACACACACACACACACACACACACACACACACACACACACACACACACACTGACAGATTTGATTTTTCACAAACACACACACACACACACACTGACAGATCTGATTTTTCACAAACACACACACACACGCACACACACACACACACACACACACACACACACACACACACCTGGGAAAGGCTTGCACAGGTGTACCTGCTATACCCCCTTCTACCCAGAGTATAAGGTAGTTATCACTGCCACCAGACACTTCTCAATCAGCTACTCTAAGGCCCTTAACAAAAGGGGTCTAATTATAGTGTGTAATATTAATACAAGTGATAGTAGTTTACCAAGATGGCTATGTCTTCTGGAGTGGTCCACACAATGTCACTAAATAAATATTAGACCTCTCAAAAGTTAGATACTCTCTACAAGGACCAGCCACAATAAAAGCTTAAATATATTTAATAATAAATAATAAAAGAACATGAAAATACTGAATATATATTCTCAGTACATCACAGAGTTCATGTCACAGGAAATATTGAAAAGATCATTGATGGACAGACTCAGACAAAGAAAAACAATATCTAAATTAAGCTTCACTATATACCTGACTAAAATCTAAAAGAATCACTGGTCCCAAGTTAAGTTACTTACTAGCAGAAGGTAGGATGCAGTGTGTGAGGATCCTTCTAGTCAGGCTTTCAAAACAGAATACTCTATACTCCGAGATTACTCCCTGTAAAATATAATATCCAAGATGACCTGCAGAATGACCACATCTGGTCACCTGACTCTAGGTTCCCACAATATCTCCTTTTGAAGTTTGAGACAGGACTGTAATAGACTGCTACAGTATACATTTAGAGCTTTTATACTAGTGCTGAGGAACCAGAAACATTTACAACACTTCCCCCCTTCTTTACAAAAACTAACAGATAATGGCTGCTCTTAGACCTACCTTCTCCGGTCCCATTCAGCACTGTGGGGTAACTTTTAATCGTTTAACAGCTCATTTACACTTCCCTTATTTTTCTTAAAATAAGGTGGCTGGTTAACCTTTGCTGTGTCAGTATCCTCAATTAAACCACATACATTTAATCAATTCAATTACCATAATACATGTGCATTTGTCTTCATTTCAGCAGAGTGCACTGTTGATACATTTTAACACAATTAACACAAGAAGAGCTCACAAATACATTTTCAGCACAAGCATCTGTACAAATCAGCTTGATATACAAATGACATATAATTATTTACAGAATTCTAGCTAGCTGTGCTGGCAGAAGCCATACAGCCACTGCTCTACCTCTCCCTGGCATGGCTGGCAGTAGGCCCTATAGTCACAACTACCATCCCAGATCAAAGCACAAAATGCATTTGTCAAGATATATATATATATATATATATATATATATATATATATATATATATATATATATATATGTATATATCATTTGTAATACAAATGCCTTCACAGTCCTGTACCAAATTGCTTGGAGTAACCATAAATGAAAGCTTCAAGTTTTGACCTTCACATACAAAACTGTATCAAAAATAACTCATCAAAAGCTAGGTCTATTATATGCAGCAAAAGAAAAAATATCCTTGCTCCTTCTAATAGAATCATCGAAGCCAACGCTTATCTTTTATCCTCTCTTGTCTATGGCTCAGCTAGTTTGACTACCATATGGATTTCCCTTAAATCACATCTAAAGCAATGCTATAATAAGATAGCTTGTTTTGCAGCTAACCAGCCACTCATCATTGCTCTGCATTATGTGCTCTCAACTGGTTAGAACTCCCACATCAAGCAGACTATATTCAATTTATTCTAGCCCACAAGATACTACATAACCCCTCTACCTGACCTTCCCACTCCATAGTACTTCACCCTTTGCACTTTCAAGAAAAAAACTGCTTGAAATCTATAAACCCCCAAAAAGTACTGGACAAAGTTATACACACACTACATATCCAGTCTATGGGAATCTATCCCAAATTCAATCAGAATTATATCTATCCTCCATACATTTAATTCCTCTCACAAAGAATTGCTTAGTAACTCATGGCTATGTCCGTGCACCTCACCTGTGTGATCTATGCTAACAAATATTTCACATTCTGACTAACCTAACCTCTCATCATACTATCTATACCTTTCAATACCTGCCATCTTCCACTCTTTGGGTGGACGTGAATTTTTTTATTTTTATTTCCTGTCATAGCAGACTATACTTATAATACTTTTGTAGATACTGGTTACCATATTTAATCATCATTTTTTTAATTTATTTTTACTTTCAGATCACTGGTGTCTCCTTTATTGTAGCCTACATATTCCACTATCTAAATATATTTATATATGTATTGTTTTAATTACATTTGTACTAGTGTTTTATTTGATGTTATTTAACTCTCTGTAGCTTTATCCCCTGGTTCTCCACTGAAAATTAGTATCTATTATCCAGTCAACTTTCACGGTAAACAAATGTCAATAAATAAATAATAATTTAACTGAACTGAATGGCTTGGTCTCTCATTATGCTCAAATATTGTTGTGTTTACTGAGGCATGGCTAAAACCTCATATAAAAGACACTAAAATTCTTCTCACAGCATACAGGATCATTAGAGCTGATGGGCTTAACAAAAAAGCTAGAGTGGTAGCTATCCTCTACCCTAACATGTATGAAGTCTGTCCTCTAACAAACACTCTGCCGAAATCCAACAATGCAGAGCTACTTATCTCCTACATAAAATTAAATCAGCACAAACTCCTTTGCATAATTGTTCTATATATCTCCATAGAAATCATATATCCATCCTTGGAGACATCCTTAACTGGATTTCATACAATAGTATCAATAAAACAATCATCTTCGGTGATATCAGCATCAACATGAATGCATTTACTTCAACTATCATTCTACCATTAACCTTCATGGTGTCTAACAGCTTTTTACTTCTTTTACTCATTATAATAGATCTCTGGACACTAGTCCCATTATTGACTGTATTCTGGTATATAATCCTTGCAAATACACTGCATCAGGAACCCTTCATCATCATGCATATGCTATGATATGTATTACTCACCATGCCAAACAAGAATACAAAGTTACCCATAATCTCTAAAAATATATCCTTGAATCAGTTTTAGCTGTTCAGAACTTAGTTAACTGAACTATTCTCAAAGTCTTGCCACTAGAGTAGGCAGTAGAAAGGTTCAAGTCAATTTTTTTTTAAACATACTAAACAACCTTGCCCCTCTACATAAGAAGAGCAAAATCTAACTTTGCTTCCAGGCCTACTAATCAGAATAAAAGTCTTATGTAAAATAGAGATAAGGCAAAATCTAACTTTGTCCCTAGGCCTACTAATCAGAGTAAATGTCTTATGCAAAATAGAGACAAGACAGGGAAAGTGTGGCAGAATCTTAAAACTCCACAAAACCTAGAGCTCTTTAAAGATGTTTGTAATCTTATCAAAAAAACAAGTCAACCTTGATAAAAAATACTATTCTGATTTATAAAATAACCATAGATAGGAGACAAAGCAAGAGAGGCAAGATTACGTTGGTTTGGACATGTGCTGAGGAGGGATGCTGAGTATATTGGGAAAAAGATGCAAAGGATGAAGCTACAAGGTAACAGGAAAAGAGGAAGGCCTAAGATAAGGTTTATGGATGTGGTGAGAGAGGACATGCAGGTGGTTGGTGTGACAGAGCAAGAAGCAGAGGACAGGAAAAAATGGAAACAGATGATCCACTGTGCCAATCCCTAATGGGAACAGCCGAAAGAAGATGATGATGAGATATAACTAAAAAAAATTCTGGTCATTCATTAAACAAATTGTACACTCAGGAACTAACAATGTCCTTAACCCTTGTCCCAGTAACCCCCTTGGAAAAAGCCACCAAGTTTAACTCATACTTCATTGACAACATAGCTGCCTTCACCAATGAATCCTTTCCTTATTGCCCTAATTCCCCCACTAACACACTAAAATCAGTTCCCGCCTTATATATATATATGTGTGTGTGTGTGTGTGTGTGTGTGTGTGTGTGTGTGTGTGTGTATGTGTGTGTGTATAGAGAGAGATATAGATATATAGATATACCTCAAAACTGCTGCTAATGCAGTTGCATATGCAGTCTCCATCCTTATAAACAGGGCAGTACAGTAATCCTATATTCCTACCATTTGGGAAAAATGTCATATCATCCTGCTCCACAAAGATGGCACTTCTACCAAAATATCTAATTTCAGACCCACTGGCATCTTATCCTCCATCTCAAAAATATTGGAAAATGTGTCCAAAAACAACTACTCCAGAATCGCTTAAAAAAGCAATTATCAATCAATGCTCAACATGGTTTCAGATCTACCCATAGCATGACAACTACCTTTCTAAATTTTTACCGAAAACATAATTAAAGCCAGTGATAAAGAAAACTCATATTTTCCTTATTCCTAGATATGTCAAAAGTTTTTGACACTGTGACAAATAAAAAACTCCTACTACAACTATCCACATTGGGCATCTAACAACCTACTCTTAAGAGATTTAATAATTACTTGTTAGAACACAACCAGGCAGTTAAATGGAATTCTAATCTTTCCCATTATCTACCCATCATTAGCAGTGTACCACAAGGCATCACTGATCGTCTTGTATTTTATACTTTTATAAGCAATCTTCATATTTCTATAAAACAAGCATTGCTCCTACGGTATGCCGATGATGATTCCACCCTCATCTGCCTCTCAGACAATTTTGAAAATTTAAAAAATGTTACACAGTGTGCCTTTAACTCTATTGAAAACTGACTTTGTAAGCAATAACTCCTTCTTAATCCTAAAACTTAATCCTAAGAAAACTCAGATCCTTTTACATTTCTCCAAATCACTTACCCATGAAAAAAAAACGTTAACATCACATCCCTAAATAATACTTTGATTGAAGTAATGCTTCATACAAAACTGTTGGGATAGATTTCAACCACAAATATGATCTCCACCTACAGATCAATATAAAAAATAAACACTGAATAACAGAAATGCTCTATAGAGCCAAAAAATTCCTTACTGCATCCAACAGAGTCAAGCTTGTCACTATATTCGCCACTCTATATTATATGATTTATGGTTCTCCCATTTTGACTTACCTCTAGGCCATCCTAAAATCTAAACTAGAAGAGTGTTACAACAAGGTAGCTAGATTTGTAGCTCATACAAGTAAATGAGCTGTTGCGCACTAAAAACTCTAAATTTGCTATAATTATCTCATCAACTAAATTATGCACAACTTTTCTTAACACAAACATTTTATTTAATCCACTTCCATCCCAGCTATGAGTACAGTTATCTCTACCACCTTGATCTTCAGAGAAAAATCTGCTTGATATGTATATGCCTTACAAAACTGAAGTAAAAATTTATACTCACACTGTGTAGCAAACATCTGCAATACAATCCTCACACTAATCATGGGAATACATAGCATTCATTATTTTAAGCAGCACCTAAAAGAATTATCCTCTGACTCCTGGTTTTGCTCTGCTGCTCTCCTGACTATAATTTTAGCCCCTTCTCCTCTAATACCTTTATAATCTTGTCTCTTTTTTCCTTATTTTTATACCTCATACTCTTAATCTTGCGTGTACTCATTATTTCTCCTGCATGCCATATCTACCCCACTTGTTAGCTCTAATAAATAATTTTCCTCACTTTTCCATCCCTTCCTTTCATCCTCCTTTTCCACTGTTTGAGTTTTTCACTCTAACTTTTGCTTTATTAGTGAGTAATAAACTCACTGTGTGATATTGTATTTATCATGTTTTAATGATGCTATATGTTTATTATTATATATTCCATACATTATGTAGTAATATTTGAATTAATCTATGTATTTATAGTATGTATGAATATGGTGTCAATTTTCACCTGTGTATATGTATTTTCTGGGTCTATATTATTTAAACAAAGATTTCTAACTTCGAATATCATATGGCCGACACCATATGATCAAAGTTATAAAACTTCAAATATGGGGGAAAAAAATGATCACCTAAGATGTTAAAGCAGGGGTCAAGATCCCCTGCACCCCCCACATGCCCCGCTCTTTACCTATACCAATTCCGAGATCGTACTACAGTGCAGTAAAGGGAAGTCCTCCATTTACCACATTATAATGCACTCTTGGAGTTGTTATATTTAAAGAGCGGGGGGTGTGAGGCTGCAAGGGGGCTTCCCCCCCTGCTTACAACCCTTAGGTTATGGTTTAGTGATTTTTTTTTTTTTTTTTTACAAATTTGAAGTTTTCTAAATTCGACCATATGGTGTCGGACATATGGTATTCAAAGTTGGAAATCTTCATTTAAATAATATAGACCCAGTTTTTCTGTTCTTTTACCTATGGAACTTTTCTCTCCACACCTCTGCTGAATATGGATAAACTGTTCCAGGCAGACTTTGCTAGTAAACAAATGTCAATAAATAAAATAATAAACAAATGACTTAGAAGACTCTGTTACCAACTTGCACAAATAGTTAAATCTCTTTTGCATCTCTTAAGCTTTATGGTATGAAACTAGATGTACAGCTTAATATTTTGAGTGGGCATAAGCTCTCTCCAATATATTGGTGAGGTTAATAAAAATTAAAAAAAAATTCCCCTTCAACTACAAACTAAATTATGTATAATGATAAAGCAGTTTACATCAATAAAGATATTTTACATGTATTATCAGATACATATTCTCAAATTCATGATAATCATATCATAAATACATTTACATAATGTTAATGCGTTTACATATATTAGCAGATACATATTTTCAGATTCATGGTAATCTTATTAAATTTGATAAAAATGACTTACCAACTTTTCTAAATAAACAGATATTTCCCAATTTAAGGTCAGAAAAAAAAAAGCAATTAACCGCGCCCTTCACATTATGAGAAATCAAAAAAGTTGAAAAACAAAATTAAAACTGTGTAAAGCTACAAGCCTAGATGAATTTACTACTGAATTTTACAATTTTTACCATAATATCTCCAGTAAAGTTTACTTCCAACTTGTGGTTAATACAGTTCATTATTTTTTGTTATTGTTTTTAAAACATAAATAATAACTGCTTTGAACCAACCATATATAGAAAACTGACATTTTCTAAATTTTTGTCATTTCAGTCAGCGGCTGAGAGTATTCTGGTTAAAAAAGCATTTAGTGAATATTGTATGGTGAGCACAAAGTCCTAACCTGGTGATGAGCATGTGCAGGATCAGGACTAGATAAGATGTTGTTTAAGCCGTGGTTTAAAACTATTGAGTTTGTTGAAAAGTTTTATTTGTATGCGGACACTACTCCAGATTTTAGCAATGTATTGGGAGTAGAGCAAGTCCCCTGCAACATTATTTGAATTATTTGTGAGTAGTAAGAATTTGTTACTAGAACAGAGGTCCTTTGCTGGACAGTAGGGCAGTAATATGTTTTGCAGTGCAGGGCATTTTTCTGGGTACTGAATGAGTTTGTGTCCTGTGGTTAGATGTGAATATGTTAGGTAGCTGAGCACTTCAAGCCAGTTTAATTGCTTTAAGCTATGACATTGGTGGTTCTGATGAGGGAAATGGTAGCAAAATTAGCTATATTATTGTAGCAGGAGGCGAGTTTCTCTTTTGAGTATTGTTTAAGTTTGTTAGGATAAGAGCAGCATATAAACACGTTGGCAATATGAAGGTGGTAGCTAGAGTTTTCTTTGAAGTATATATAAGTAATACATTGATCCTATAAAGGGAGCCTAGTTTCTGGTGTGCAGATTTAATGGTGTGAAGTACACACTGTCATATTTGAGATTGCCATCTATTATAATGCCCAGAAATTTGCTGTGAGTTATAGTTACAATGACAGTATTATCTGCAAACTTTATGGTAAAAGATTGCTTTTGATTTTGACAAATTTTGAGGTGAAAAGCGTTAGCTTAGTTTTCTTGCAGCTGAGTAGGAGTTTTGATTTTTTATTTGAGCCAGGTTTCTATAGAGGAGAAAGATTTTTGGGTAATGTCTTGGAGTTTCTTCATGTTTGTGGCCACACATATTAATGTTGTGTTGCCTGCATACTAAACTAACATGGTGAGTGGAGATGTGGAGGTCATTAATAAATATATTAAATAGTAGAGGACCCAGGATAGAGCCCTAAGGGACACCTGCAGTAACTGGTTGAAAGGATGAGTAGGTTTGCTGCTATTTAATGACCTTTTACCTTCCAGACAGGTAACTAAGAAGCCATGACAAGGATTATTGTGAGAGTCCTATTGAGGAGAATTGAATGAGCAGTTGCTGGTGTCAGACAGTATCAAATGCCTTTAACAAGTCTAAGAACATGGTGGATTAAAGCAGACCATTGTTTCTATGTTGCCTTATGCTGATCAAGGATATGGTGAAGAATAACTGGAATATATTCAAACCTGATGAGCATTTATACAGTGTGTTAAGTGATGCACCAAACTGTGTATATAAGACAGGTAGGAACTTCAAAATTTGTTTGAACTGAAAAGTGTGCCCGACGATAAGAGACCTTTAAAAGGTGTATGTAAATGCAGAACCTTTAACCAATGTCCTTATATTTTAGACGAAGAATCCATCACCTTAAACAATTTGTTTATGGCTCTATGATCAATTTAGCTAATTGAAGTTGTGCTGCTAAGGGGTGATTTATATTGCCTTGTGCTCAAACTATTCTAAATTTATATCAGAAAGACTTGAGACACTATTTTGGAAAATAATATATGTGCATAATTATGATAGTCTGAAATGTAATCTTAATAATTCCCTATATAAGCATGCTTTGAATTGTACTAACAATATTTTGGAAATTGTGCGACCTAATGACTGGAGAGGCCAAAGGGAAACATGGGTAGAATATAGTGAATTAATATGGCAGTTTAAGCTGAATGCTTCCCGGGCCCCTAGATTGAATAAGCAGCTTACGATTCTCCAGGTATCAAAACTCAGAGCTGCTATGCTATAAGTGATGTTACTATAAAATATGAAATTGTTATCCAGATTTTTATATGGTATTTTTTAATCTTGTTGTAAGTGATTTAATGTTCTAGTTACAACTGAAAGTTTATAATAATTTTATTGTTTGTAGTTTCAGAGTTGTCACATTTTTAAACTCTTAAATTATTTTGGGATGTCTGTGTTGTCCATTTAAATTAAGGTATTGATTCAATTTGATTGAATGATTTATAATTGCATGATTGTTTTGATTATTTATTTATAATCCACCAGCAACTATGTCCCTTAGCTCTGATGAAGTTCTGTTTTGACAAAAGTGCTTAACCTGGTTATTGTTTGTTTTATATTTTATTGAACTCCTGTGTTCAGTACAACCAGGTGAGTTCAAATTAATCTCATTATCTGCTTGATGTGATTTGTAGTGTTGTAAGTTGTTGGCACCGGACACTACATGAGCTAATTTTAGTTTTCTTAGTTTATGGCTTCAACAAATCCCGTAGATAGTAAAGCTACAGATGTGGACCAAAACCAGAAATGTTTCTCAAGGTGTGCACATGTACACCTCACTCTAATATGCTGCTTCATTTAGAAACAGCTCTACCTCTGTGCTTTTGTATAATGACATGCAGCACTATAGTGGGTTGACTCTGTGGCCATGCTTGATTCAAATGAGGCATTCTGAGAGGAGGCATATGCTAGTTAGCCATGTGCTCTCCTCCTGAACTGCTTGCTGTAAGACAGATGCACAGCTGAGTGAATTGCTCTGCTGCATTAATTAGCATGGCCACTCCTGGTTGCTTGTAGTAGTTCAGAAGGTCATGCCCATCCATTGTGGTAGAGGTAAGTGCTGCATAGTTTAGTGGCTTATGTGAGTGTGTAAGTGAGGTACTGCATGTGTCAATGTGTGTCTGCTGGTAAGTAACAGTGGGGGGTTAGTGGGGGTATGTTAGGTGTGCGCATGTGGTGTGTGGGTGTTTGTTTATGGGGGGTGGCAGCTGTATTTACACAACACCACAGACTAATGAGTAAAGCCAGTAACACTGAGATGGTAATACTATTAGCCTCCAGGGGAAAACTCCACAGATGTTGGACGGGGGACAGAAGCCACTAGTGGTATCCTGTATCAATGTATGTTTGCATCTGCAAACTGTATTTAGTAACTACCATTGTCCTAGTATCCATATGTAGAGCTTCTCTCCCTGGGGCCTCTGCTGAAGAGGGTTATGCCAGTTATCACAGACTTACTATCCTGGTAATCAAATGTAACCAACAAACAAATAAATAAAACAAATATTGCCTTAATGACACTTATGTATATAACAGATTGGGGGAACCACTAGACACCAGGGATAACTCTGAAGACACAGGTTGATTAGAAACACTAGACATCAGAGGATACTCTATCTATTATGTCATAAAGGCAGTTAGTTAAAAAGAAAAAAACATTGTACTTTCCAACCTCCACAGAGGGCATTATATATATATATATATATATATATATATATATATATATATATATGTGTGTATATAAATATATATATATATATATATATATATATATATATATATATATATATATATATATATATTTATTTATATGTGTGTATATACCTATCTCTATCTATTGATAGATAACTAAAGAGACATTTATAGATAAATATTTATATATATATCTATATATTTCAAATTATTTTTTTATTTTTTTTTTTTATTTATTTTACATTTGTTGACTGGGCTAGTCCAACTGGATACATGTCCATTTTCAGTAGAGGCCCAGGGAAAAAAGCTCCAGAAAAAAAAACGTACAGAAAAATTAAAAGTAATATGTCTACAAAAGGCTGTATATAAAGAGAGAGATAAAATGTCTGCATTTACCAACTTAGGGTTACCACCTGTCCCACTTTGCAAAGGACAGTCCCTCTTTGGGCAGTTGTGTCCTGACAAAAAATTGTAAAAATGGCAAATGTCCTGAGATTTTAGGACAAACTTATTTCCTATATTTTATGTAATAGTTGCATAAAACAGTTATTCTGTATCTAAAATACATAAATGTTATAAGAAACAGAATAAACAACTAAAATGCTACAAGAATAAGCTTTTATATAGGCAAAAAAGTTAAGTTCTAACCTTTGTACTGACCGTGGGTATGTGTCGGCCTGTAAAATCTGATGTTTGTACCAAAAATGTCCCACTTTGGCCATTTCAAAAGGTGGCAACCCTATACCAACTAGGTGTGTGTGTGAAATGTTCCCATGCTTGAGGCAGTGATAGATATGCTATGTATTCCAGATAAGGGAATTATGAGCACTGACAGGGTGCCAGACACATTAGTTATCATCTCTTGTGCATTGCATACCTCCAGGCTTTTGATGGAATGGAAGCTCTTTATATTGTCCATGGACACTATTTAGGCCTTTATTGCTGTATTAGATCAATCTGTAGAATGTAGTACTTTTTGAGGGGGGGGTGCTATCAATATCACTGAATCTGCACATGGTAGTGATTCTCCTCCTTGCTGTGCTGAGGAACAGATATTCTCATCTACAAGAGGATGTACATATCAATATACACCTTGAGTATTATGCTGTTGGCTGTCACATGGCTCAGCAAGAAAGACAGTCACAAGATCACATGCAAGAGTAAGGAAAGGGATGATGTACAATCACAGATTGTAAAGTCATCCTTAGTGAAACAGTTGGCCCACAGCATAAACTATTGGTGACCACGATTAGCTGCTAGCGGTGATCATGGGAGTCTCAAGAGTCAACAGACACTAGGTTGAGGATGTGAAAGTTGATAGGAGAAAACGTACAAGTAATCAAGAATGCTCAGGTGTCTGGCCCTGCAAGAAAAAGAGGAAATAGGTGGAATAGAAAAAGAATGGATGCTTCTCAAATGTGTATGTGTGAAGTCTCTAGAACAAATATGCAGCAGAGACAGGTATGGAAATAAAGTGCACAAGGAAGGCTGGTGGTGGAATGCAGAAGTTCAGGAAGTTGTCAAAAGAAAGGAGTACAAAAGAAGTGAGAGCTAAAAAAGACAGACAAGGCTCAAAAGGAATACTGGTTGATTAACAAAGAGGCTAAGAGAGGAGTGGAAGTAGCAAAGAAAAAGGCATCAGGGGCCCTCTACAAGCTTCTAGAAAGTGACTCAGCAAATGGAACAAAGAAACTATCAGGTTGCAAGGCAAAGATAGAAAGATAAAGACGATAGGCATCAGATGCCCTTCATAAGGTATGCCATCATCAAGCTGCTTACCATTCCAGAGGACATGAAAGGCAGAAGGAAGGAATACCAGCAGCTTATGGAAGAAGAAAACCTGGCAAAAGCTGTACTGCCGCAGACATAGCCTATGATGAATAGTATGTATAAAAAGTCGAACTGCCACAGTAGAAGGAAAATTCTTTATTGCAAGGCAAAGTGAGCACTTTCACGACCTTCCAGGTCGCTTCATCAGACCTAATAAAACATCCCATGCCTTTCTTGATATATATACTTTCAAAGTGACCAATCAGTTAAGACAAACAATTATATATTTATATTACAGTCAATTAATTTAAAAATAGTAGAAAAAACATAAATAGACATAAAACTGTTAAAAAACAGTATGCAAGTTCAAATGTGAATGCCTGTAGAACTTGTAGAAGGGAATTAGTGCTTTAAGGCTCTTGCCTTTAAAAATGATTTCAAAGAAACAGTTTCATTAATGCCTGGGGGGTTTGTCTGCATTTAGTTGCAGAATCCATTTTTGCTCAGCCTCTCCTTTTTTTTTTTTTTTTTTTTAATTCTCTTTATTGTTTTATTCAGACATTAACAGTAAATAACATCAGACAAAAAATACACAAACTAGCTACAGCCGCAGCTATATACACTTATACATTGCCCAAAGTAACACAAAAGGTAAAACAGTAATCAAATAATCAGTTCAATATGTGTTCATATAACATTCTCCAGTATTCTTTAAGATATGGTTTCTGGTTAATGTTGTGGAACAAGTATCTATGTGCCCTAAGGTGTTTAATAGCAAGAGTCTTGAACCCTTCCCAAGATAGTAAGTGCCTATTTTTCCAATTAAGAAAGATATAGTATTTTACTAACATAAAAATGGAAATCAGAATTCTGTATTGCGCCTCTGATAGGCCAGGGGGAGGGATGTGTAAGAGAGTGAATTTCCATGAAAGGGTTGATTTTTGTAGCCAATTTTTTCCAGTTGGACTCTTAGGGCACACCATAGTTTATATGAGCATTTGCAGCTCCAAAATATATGTAAGACATCATCTGTTTGATTTTGACAGACATGACAATGAGGGGAGTAATTCGGGTATATTTTGTTAATTATGTCAGGGGTAAGGTATGCATTGTTCATTACCATGAGCTGGGTATATTTAAGTTTCTTTAGGGGTATGTGTTTAGCACTAATCTTTATGGCATTTGAAATCTGATTATGTGTAATACAGGGATCTGGCTTTAACCAATATTTGGAGAAAATGGGCTCATTATGTGTTTTGGAGGCCATGATAACTTTGTAGGTATTTTAAACAATTTTCTTTTTAAGGAGAAATAGTTTCCACAGTGCCTTGCAAGTTGAGATATCCTTATCAGTTACCATGGGGTGGTCTAGATACATATGCACTAACTCCCTGATTTGTCTTAATATAATTGTATATTTTTTGGGTAAGTTCATGTTAATTCTCATATCAGAGACTTGAGTTGCTTGAAGGGGAAAAGGTCAGAGATGTTTGTATTCCTGAGAAGGGGGTATTGGTCTAAGTTTAACATATGGCCATTCATCTTTATATTAGGGTTGAGATGTAGTGGTTGTAGAATGTTAAAGGCAGGGGTCAGGTTTAGAGAACTAAAAAGATTTTGTAGTGACTTTATATTATATTTAATGTCATTATGCAACTTAGTCTTACCCAAGTTTTCTTTATTCATGAAAGGGAGAGCAGAGGGATTGAGGTTTAGAGATTTTACATAGTTGCTAAAGAGTATGACCCAGGCTGGACACCACTTAGTGTACTCCTTATTGTAGGAAGCAATGTTTATGATTCTACTACCATTGATTATTTCATAATATAGTTTAAAAATCGGCAACCCAAGACCTTTTTGATCCTTAGGGAATGTAAGTTTCGTGTAACTAATCCTAACAGATTTGGGGGGAACCATATGAATTTTGAAATGAATGAGAAAATAGTTTTAAAGTATTTGTTGTGTAGGGTAATATTTGTCGCATTAAAAAATATATAGAAATCTAGGAAGTATGTTCATTTTTATGATAGCTGTTTTAGCTAGGAGTGGAAGTTTAAGTTTGGCCCATCTGTTTAAGTCGTTTTGAACACTCAACCATAATTTAACCATATTGCCCTGATATTGAGCTGAATGCTCCTGAAAAAAGGATATTCCCAGATAGTGGAAGTGTTTAATGTTTATGCCTGTAGGAGAGAATATGTTTGGGAATGGGGAAGACATATTTATCATGAATATTAATGATTTATTTCTATTGAGTTTGTAGTTTGCTAACTTGGAAAAGGTGTTAATGGAGGACATAATTTTCTCAAGATCAGAACTAGGTAAAGTAAAGTAGATGTTTAAATCATCAGCATATGCTGATAGGTGAAGTTTAGTGTTAAATAAAACAGGGGTATGATGGTAGGTTTTCTGTTTGATTAGTAAGAATAAGGGTTTGATGTATAGGTTGAATAATAACGGAGAGAGGGGACATCCTTGCCTAGCACCGTTATCAATTCCAATTTTGTTAGATATCTGGTTATTTATTTGTAATATAGTATATGCATTAGAGTACAGAGTTTTAATCTTGTTAATAAATAAGTTTGGTATGTTAAAATGTGGGAGAATATCAAACAGAAATTCTGTACTGATTCAGTCGAAGGCTTTGGATGCATCAACAGCTAGAGTGTACAGAGGGCTTTTGGCCAGGGAAGAGAGAAAAATCATAGTGTCTAATGTAAGGGTGTGGTCTATTGTTTGTCTGTGCATGATGAAGCCAGATTGTTCAGGTGAAACAATAGTGGAAATTACTGCTTTGAGTCTATTGACAAGAATTGTGGCCAAGATCTTCATATCCATGTTAACAATAGAGATGGGTCTATATTCCCAGGGGGTGGTTTCAAATCAGCGTTATGTTTAGGAATAAGGATAGTTCTAGATGCATTAAGGTGGATGTCTTTAATTCCAACTCTGATAAAATGATTAAATAGCAGAAGCAGAACTTTGGAAATTTTGGGTGTGAAAGATTTATAAAATTTGGCCGTGAAGCCATCTGGTCCAGGGGATTTGTTAGATTTTAAGTTATTAATTGCCAATATAATTTCTTGTTGTGTAATTTCCCTGTCGAGGGAGTCTTTTTGATTCTTAGTTAGTTTGGGGAAGGATAAGTTGTTTAAGAAGCTTTGTAGTTCTGCTTTGTCAATAGGGCCTTCAGGAGGACTGTAAAGTTGAGAGTATAAGGACTCGAATAGTTTAAGAATATCGTGCGTATTCTGATATCCTTTCCCCTGATAAGATATTTCCGAGATAAAGGGAGATGTTCTATTTTGGTTTATTACTCTGGCTAAAAATTTAGAGGGGAATTGGCCCAATTCCGAGTAATTTGCTAAGGTTTTTATCTTGTGAAAAGTAAGATTCTCAGCTTGCAAAGATATAAGTTCCTTTTGTAGTTGAATCATTTCATTCTCAGATTCAAGTGAGTATTTTAGTTGTATTTTGGCTTCAAACTTATATATTTTATTTGTTATATCTGCTTCATTTTTATTATATAGTTTATTGTAGTATGATGCTTTGTTTATAAGAAATCCTCTAATCGTTGCCTTGGTGGCTGCCCAGGAAAAGTCTAAAGAGGTTGGGAGGGAATTACAGGATTGGATAAATTGATCCAGATAGGACTCCACATGAGAGAGTATGTCTTCCTTCTTTAAAAGGTTAGGGTTTAAACGCCACCAAATAACTTTGATATTTCTGGATCTTATAGAAGGCCAGTGAATAGAGAGGGAGATCTTGGAGTGGTCAGAAAGGCTTCTAGGATCAGTGAAAAATGAGATGTCAAAATTACTAAATATTGAGGAGATTAGAAAGAAGTCCAGCCTGGGCCAACTTTTTTAACAGTTAGAAAAGAAGGTGAATATGTTATTTTTTGAGGTGCCGTTTAGAAAAATATAAGGGTCGAATAAGTTATAGTCTTCTTTCAATTCAGATATGGTTAAGGTTGCAGACTTATTATAATTAGCCTTAATATTTGTCCTGTCATTTTTTGGATCCCGGATAGAGTTCCAGTCACCCCCCACAATGTAGTAATGGTTAGGAAATAATGAAAGTAATTTGAAAATTGTCATAATAAAATTTTGTTACCCTGAGCATGGGGTATAAATATTAATAACTAAGATAGGTTTATCTAAGTGAGTGCAAGTTGTAGTAAAGTAGCACCACCTTCCCTCTTTGTCTGTGTCAAAACTAATTATGTCATGTAGGAATTTATTATTAATTATTATAGCGAAACCTGCGCTATTGGATTTAGCTCCAGATGCTATTATAGTTTTAACCTACGGTCTCCCTCTGTCCTGATCCCACTGGTGATTAAATAGGTGCATTTCCCTGGACAAATATAATAATAGAAGCAGATTTAAACCCCAGATGCATAAAAAGTTTTTTTTTTATTGGATGCTTGTAACCCTTTAATGTTCCAAGACTCTATATTGAGCATTTGTGCACTATATTATAAAAAGTAAGTAAAATGTGAGATAAGGAGAATGTAAAAATGCTTAAGAATAACAACAATTTAAACAAGAGTGTTTGGGCAAGGATAAGAAACCCTTCCTGCTTTAGCCCCGTGCCTAACCACCTCCCCACTGGCCTGGAAGGGGCTGGGATATTACGAGTTAGTGTGACATAGGAAAGCCTTTTACAAAAGCTCTGTGACCCCACCCAAAAGGTGAGACTAATATATCCCAGAGTGACCCAACTATAACTACAGAATCTAAAATGCATAACAATCCCAAACAGGTTAGATGAACAGACTCATAACTCAGCTACCTAAATCTTAACCTGAGAGCTAGTCATTTGTGTATCTAAGAGTTAGCTGTATCTATCCATGGTATTTAACACCATTATTTTGTAAGTAAGTTAGTGTCACATTATGTGTATATACATTTTCTTTTACAGCTAGCATCAAATCCCTTTCTAAAAGGAAAAGAAGAACAAACTTAATTAGTATTATCGATAATCAAGGGTAATCAAGGATAATATTCAGGTATATTCTTGTGAGTAGGATTAATGGAACTAGTTATCCAGAAAATGTAGTGGTGAGGCTCTTTGGCTCCAAGGGTAGAAGATCGTAGCAGAGGAACTAGAATTATAGTGATACTCGGTGGACTCCAGATATAATATACAATGCCATATTCAGGAGATAGGAACAACTCAGAACTGTTTATATTGAGGTCATTACTGTAATATGGAATATCCAAGTTGGAGTCCTAGCTTACATTTCTTGGATATAAGGTAGATATCAATTGTATAGCATCAGAAAATCATATATTACTCCTGCCCTCTTATAAAGTGGCCTCCTGTAAATCAAACCAAGTAAATTAGCAAAAATACCTGACATCAAACAACATGTAACATCAAAGCATCAGGCTTATACTCCTAATAGAATGCTAACACAAATTCCATATAATGTATAACATTGAAAAGGTACACACAGCCTATTTTCCGATAAACAAAAAAGCCCCCCACAGCTTTCAGTCCTAGCACACACTCTTATCACATGCTATCTATTCTACATTTGAAGCGCAGATATAATCTTAAGTGTCCCGGAACTCTTCCCAATAATATAAGGACAATTACATTCAGTCACTGGTAGTAAAAATGGGTGGTTGTATCTTTTTAACCCTGTTACTGTAACAAAATGTCAGCATTAAATCAAGTTCCCTATATCATATTGCTTCTACCTGGTTTTAGACACGTAATTGAAAATATCATGCAGAGAAACATGCATCGCATGTGAGCATCTGATTTGACCCTCAAATTAAGCTGAGGCTGTATTTGCCTTATGTACAGCTTACATATTCCATTTTGATATCGCTGGTGAACAGAGCTGTTTTAGTAGGCAAACGCCAGAATTACATTAACACTAGATTTATTTTTAGGCCATATAGCTATATTCGATGTAGCCTTACAAGGACTGATGCTTATTATGATATAGCCTCCAGCTTTAAGAGCCCCTAAGGCTCATGGGAAAGCAGGGGTCAAGTGTAATGATGCTGCAGGATATCATAGGGGAAAATAAGAGTTTTAGTTACTGGACCACCAGGGGCCACGAGGCTAGGAGGCCTGTAGAACAGTCAGCCAAATGCCAAGGCAGGATTCCATTTCTGTATTGAAGGAAAACAACACAGGATCGAGGCGAACTCTCCATGGTGTATATGAACAAGAGGATATCACACCAGGCTCAAAGTAAGTTAGTGTTTTTGTTGTATAGCATCCGGACACTCCTTAAATGCTTGAAGGAACACCGAAGCAGCTTCCTTGCTGTTTACTGCAGATAGTTTGGACCCCTGGTGATGGAATATCAGAGTGTTTGGGTACTTCATCTGAAATTTTATTTGCTTTTTAATTAGATATGCACAAAAGGGTGCAAGCTTTTGTCTTTCCATTTTTATCTGTGTAGGAAGGTCCGATGAAAGATATATTTTGGATCCATTCCATAGGATATATTTTTTATTTCTAGCTGCAAGTAAAAGTCTGTTTACATGTTGAAAGTTAAGAATTTTTGCATAGACAATTCTCGGATTTGTTTTGTCAGAGGATGGTCTTAGGGCTCTATGAGCTCGTTCAATTATTATCTGGTCTGTCAAAGGTGCATTATCTAGGAATAGAGTAAATATTGTAGATATGGTTTCAAGTAAAGTGGTATGATCTATGTGTTCCGGGATGCCTCTTAAAATAATATTATTGCACCTGGATCTTGCTTCAAGGTCCAAACGTTTCTGTTGCATATCCAGAATAGTTGTGGCATTAGTTTTTTGTTCTTTTTGTAACTGGTCAATTTTGATCTCATTGTCAAAAACCTTTGCTTCAGTTTTATCAATCCGTGTAAGTATTCTGTCTATAGAGTCTCCAAAGTTTTTTAGTTGAGTGGAAAAACTTTGTATCGCCGTTTGGATAGGCTGCAGTGCCAATTTTAAATCTTCCATGTTGGTTGGGTCAGATTTCACTTTGGAAGGTGTTTTTATAGATTCCTGTTGCTTGCCAGTCCTTTCTCTTTTAGATATCATTTCTTTCTCCGGAGATGAGATTGTAGAGTATTTCGCTTTTGTATTTTGAGCCTCCATAGATTTTGATTTCTGTGACATAGTTGAATTTTTTTTTTTTTTTAGGCAAGTGTAAGCCGGAGAGCCCCAGACCTCATGGGCAGCAGACACAGGTAAGGTAAGGAAAAATCAACAGCAATCCACCAAGTATTTATTTCAGTTTCCAGTTCCAGAGTCAGTATTTGGTTTCAAGTAAGTTCCTCAGATCCAAGGTAAGGTTATTACTCATAGAATTTAATTCTCTCCCATATAGTAAGGTTAATATTTTATTGTATAGAGCTGAGCTATGGTCTAACACTGCTTATAGGATGGCAGCCATCTTGATCTCCCCTCTTATGTTCTATTTCTAATGTCACCCCCTCTGATATTTTATTCCAGAACTTCTAAAACAAATTTTAAAAACATGGTTCATCCCTTCAGCTTCTACATGTTTAGCTAGGGCACTACTCTCCTTTTTGTTTGCTATGTCCCTCAGATGTTCTAGAATGCAGTCTTTGAGCATTCTATTAGTCTTGCCCACATAAAAAACTTTACAATATTGGAAAAAACTAAGACTATATTTCTAGTACTGCAGTTTGAATAGAAATTCAATTCAATTCTAAACCTTTGTTGTGGATGTACAAAAGTGCTATATGAGAAAATGTACTTACAAGCTCTGCGATTCCTGCATACATGTCCCTATCCTATCTGATGAGTTCAGGGACCTATGTGTTTGGGTTTTATAACACACCTGCCTTTTAAGTGATTTTTTGTTTGTAAAAGTGAAGTGAGGTCCAGAGTCTATGATGCCTTCAAATTCTTTAGTGGCTAATGATATGTTCCAGTTCTTCCTAAATATATCACAAAATTGACTGACATCACTTGCATATGTATTGGGGAACCTGAGTTTCTTGCTCAAAGAACGCATTCTAGAACATCTGAGGGACATAGTAAACAAAATGGAGAGTAGTGCCGTAGCTAAACATGTAGAAGCGGTAGGGATGCACCATGTTTTTAAATTTTTAGTTTTAGAAATTCTGAAAGAAAATATCAGAGGGAGTGACATTAGAAATAGAACAGAAAAGGCTGAGCAAAAATGGATTCTGCAACTAAATGCAGACAACCCCCGCCCCCCCACCCCCACCCAGGCATTAATGAAACTGTTTCTTTGAAACCATTTTTAAAGGCAAGAGCCTTAAAGCACTAATTCCCTTCTACATGGTTCTATAGGCATTCACCTTTGAACTTGCATGCTGTTTTTAACAGCTTATGTCTATTTATGTTTTTTCTACCTTTTTTTATATTAATTGAGTCTGATATAAATATTTAATTGTTTGTCTTAACTGATTGTCAGTTTGAAAGTATATATATCAAGGAAGGCATGGGATGTTTTATTAAGTCTGATGAAGCAACCTGGAAGTTCATGAAAGCGCTCACTCTGTCCTTGCAATAAGGAATTTTCCTTCTACTGTGGCAGTTCGACTTTTTTTACATACTATTGGTTCTGAAGTGAAAACTGAGCTGTTCATCTGGTAACTGTGTTTTTGTCTTTCTCTTCATAGCCTATGATGAAATAGGAAGATGAGGCCACCATAAAATAAGTTAGAATATCAGTAATAAAAACAAAGTCAGTGAAAGCAGCAGGCTTAGATGTGGTTATGGCAGATATGATCCAAGTTTTGGTTGAGTGAGGAGACAAATGGCTCTAGAGGGTAACTATAGAATTATGGACAGAACTGCATATTTGAGATGCTTGGAGAATATGCTTTCTAGTGCCAGTGTACAAGAACAAAGGCAACATTCACAACTGTGGGCAGTATAAAGGTATGAAACTCTTGTCACACTGCATGTAATTGCAAGTGAGAGAGAGGATGGTTGATAAAGGAGTACTCAGAGTAGTACAAAGAAAGAGGACAGATGAGCAGTTCAGATTAAGATCAGCAGGGAACAATGAGACAGGCAGTTGTGAAGAAGTTAGAGATGAGGAAAAATTCCAGCTGGGCATTCATAGACTTGGAGAAAACATATGGCAAGGTTCCAAGAAATCTGATTTAGGCTGTATTGCTATGGTTCAAAGTCCTAAATGCATTGGTAGAATTAGTGCAGACTATGTACAATGAACCAATGGCACAAGTATGAATAGAATTTGAACTCTCAGATAAATTCACAATGTGAGTGAGTGTGTATCAAGGTTCAGCTTTAAGCCCACTGCTCTTCATACTGATGATGGACTACATTAACAAACACATCAAAGGGGACAGATCAACAAAGCTGTTGTATGCAGCTCATGAGGCATTACTAACAGACTCTGAACAAGAAGTTCAGCAAATTATATGGAGAAAAGAATGCAAAACTGGAGGCATGTGGGATGAAACTAAGCACAGAGAAGACAGTTATCATTGCAGCAAATGGGAGAATTAAGGCAAACCTAAAAATTGACAAGGAAGGGAAAATAGTGGAACCATACCTCTCTGTACCTCATTACAAGGAAAGTACCTCATTTGGGAGTCTTAAAAAGTTCATGTTTCTCAAAGTTCCCTCAAAGTTCCACATTGAAAGACTCTGTCACACATTCAGTATTAGTATTTTTTAAGTGAAATCCATTGTAAATAGAAATGGAGCATATTGTTAAGTTGTTCAACTCATAGCTCTAAACCTTCTATGTCCAAAATGAGGAACACTAGCCCTCATAATGTGGAACAAATGGGCAAAATGTGGAACACATACTAATGGCTTACTAACAACTTCAACTAGGAAGTCGCCCACCACTGGACCAGGAATCAAAGAGCCTCAATCCACACCCCTGGCAACAGTGGGGGGATGTACACTGAGAGGATGACAGGGTGCACGCACAGTATTTCCAGATACAACTTTCTGCATCAAGTGCAATTTCCCTTAAGAGCACACAGAGACCACAGTCAGTCTGTGGCTGATTTCTCCCTCTTTCTCCAGATCCCCAATAAGACTCCTCAATGGCACAGCTATAGGATTGAGATATCAGCTGAGTGGACTAGCCAACACCTCCAGCACCCTCTCTGTCCATCCAGTGCTTTGTGTCCCTGCCAAGTAACTGACACACACTTGGTTTGATTTATAAACACACACCTGGGAAAGGCTGACACAGGTTTAGTAGCTATGCCCCCTTTTGCCCAGACTATAATGTAGATATGACTGCCAACCAACCAGCTCCTTTTCAACTACTTTAAGGCCCTTAACAAAGGGACTCCAATCTTACTATGTAATGTTGCTATTAATACAAATGGTAGTTTGACCAAGAGCAAGGCTATTAGGAGTGGCCCAAAGTGTCACCATATAAATATGCAAGTACTCTCAGAACTTAAATATCTCTACACAGATCAGCCACAATGAAAGGTTTAAATATATGTAATAATAAATAATACATGAGCAAGACAATACTAAATATATATTTACAGTGACATCAGAGTTCAAAATCACAGGACATATTTAAAACAGCATTGCAGGACAGTCTCAAATAAATAATGAAAAACAGCTAAAGTATGCTTCACTACATTTCTGACTGAATCTAAGAGATTTACTATACAATGGTTAACTTAGTTTCAGAACAAGGCAGATGTGGTGAATGGATCTTGTTGTTGTTGTCAGGTCCAAAACAGAATACAGAATGCTGGGTCTCACCAAGAGAGTTCTTACATTATTATCTCAAATATTACTGCTGGGCTAGCTTGCAGAATGACATCATTTCTTGTCATCTGACTCTATCCCAGGTGAAATCCCCACTGTTGGAAGCTAGCAGTATTTAGAACCTATCTGCGAAAATACATAGGCCTCAGATCTTTAGCACATGCTGGAAGTCATAAAACAATAAAACACTTCCACGACAATATAGAAAGCTCTCTAGTTTTAGACATTATGTCTCCTTGCTGCATTGAAACAGAAATATATAATATTTTATTGTGTAGCCATAGAGTAACTTAACTTCAGCTATTTTTCTAAAATTTACTAGACTGAAGATAACCTTGTGTGTTCCAGTTTCCACTGTTAAAATATATACATTTAAACAGTTACAATAGTGTATGTACATTTCTGTTTTCTTCCAGTAGGGCACACTGTGGATACATCTTTAAGCTCAGTACTTTACAGAAAACCTTTTCAACACATATGTCTGTACCGAACAGTTTGATATACACATGACATACAGTTCTAATACATTTGTAATACAAGCATCTTATACAGATCATGTTGATATTCACAAATGACATATAATTACTAACAAAATCCCAGTTAGCTGTGCTGGCATCATCTCCTTTTGTCACATTCAGAATAGTAGAAAATGATCTGGTGAAGAAAATTTTGGAGAGACAGGAAGAAGGCAAGAAGAAGTAAGAGAATTCTGCAAAGAGATGAATGAATTGCATAAGAGAAGACATGGCTGTTGAAGAAGGTAGGACAGAGTCACCGACTTGAGAGAGAGGGCAGCAACTGATGCCACACCCCAACACTGGTAGAAAATGTGAAAAATGAGGCCGTTGATGATGGTGATCTTGAGTATTATGCAGACTGACATTTGTGATATCTACTGTATCCCCCGTATGTCTCTGGAAGGCCCAAAAGCTATACTTGATATCCAGAATTACATGGTATTCATGCATTCCTTCTGATCATGTTTGTTGGTGACACAGTTCATCCAATGCTAGTCATCCATCTCTTTCCACAGGAAAATGCTTTGTCATCTGTTAACGTGTTAGCTGGTGGCATACAGTCCATCACAGTACAATTTTCAGTCACATCACTTGTGACCAGACCAGGCATTTGGGTATAAGGTAGCAGCAGTTATAATCCATAAGTTTTGATTCATGAATATTGCTGCTGTTTTGAGAATATTTGCATGTCACAAGTGAAAGTTCCCAATCACTTTTTGCGCTTAGAATGGTGTAGAACATGGTGCATGTCTCATGCTATGAACTTTTAACTTGTTTCACAGGTCCTTATTTGTAACTCATTATGTATTCATTGAGCTGCATGCCATCATTTGCATGTCATCACATGGCCACATGTATAAACTTATTCCTGTGCCATTTTTCTTACAGCTTTATTGCTCCAGCTGCTACTATAAATCATGACATGCCTGCACAAATGCCACATGTTGTAATATACAGAATGTGAAGGAAAAATGGTCAGTGCACTTTAATGTAAGTCTAAACCTCAAAATGCACTCACTCGAGGCACTCCTTAAAATGGAGAACATCGACATCTGTGCAATGACAGAGACCTGGTTCAAGGCTCCAGAGAGCACCACTGCATTACCAAGCAATAATTCATACCACACCTTTCGGCCACCTAATCTGGACTGAAACACTAAAGGTGGAGGTGTGTACATATTCATTAAGGATATCCACACCTCCAGGCTAGTTGCTCAACATAATGCAGCTGAGATTATCCAAGTGCAACTAACTCTGGGCAAGACCACAATCCAAATTGTTGCTTGCTACAGATTTCCCACCATGCCCTAAGATTTCTACTCCTCATTTCTTGATTCACTGGAAAATATTAGGGTACAACCTAACACTCTAATAAAGGGTGATTTCAACTACTCCATCATTAACTGGGAAAACTACTCATGTACCAACTCTTTTGCTTGTTTTCTGGAATTCAGAAATTCCAGTGCCTTGGATCAACTTATCCACACCCCTACCAGGTGCAGCGATATCCTAGACCTGGTCATTACCAACATGGGTGACCAGTGTTTCACACCAGAGGTCAATACCTCATTGGTCAGATCCGACCACAAGCTAATCAGCCTAGACATCCACATCCCACCCCCACACCCCCATTAGGGAAACCACCATAAAAAATTTCTCCAAAGCCAACTTCACACTTCTTAAGACAGAAGTGGCAAACTTCATGGCACCCATGCAGACGGACAATAGAGGTATGACTGCTGAATCCTACACAAATGCACTTTATAAGCACTTACACGAGTGCATGGATCTTGCTATCCCTAACAGAACCAACATGCTATCTTCCAAAAAAAGGAAGCCAATCTGGTGGTCCCCTGCCATAACCAAACTCTACAACAGAAGAAAGAAACTGCTGCAAAGAAGAGTAAAATCCCATGACTGGAGGAACTACCTGGTCAGCCTCAATAAAAAGCTGAGATCTCTCATAAAATCCTCCAAAGCTAGTTATGAAAACAAAATTGCCACTGTTTCTAAAGACAACCACAAATCATTCTATAGCTATGTCAAGAATCTCAATGGCAACACTCAGATATGCTCCATGTTACAGCACAATGTCACTAAATATACAGAACCAACTGATATTGCCAGCATCTTGGCAGATAGGTCCAGTGCTAACTTTACCCATGTCTCAACCCCTAAAGGGCCCATCTCTATACTGGAAGAATGCAAAGTTCCTGTAATCATGACTGCACAGGTAAAAACCACACTTTCCAAGCCAAGAACACAGGATCCATGGGACCTGGCAACATCCCAGGCTGCATTCTACATGAGCTACAGAATGAGCTGGCACCCCACCTAAGTACCATTTTCAATCATAGCCTCACCTCAGGCTTTCTGCCCACTGAATGGTGCACAGCAACAGTTATCCTACTCCACAAAGGGGGATCTACCACGGACCCTGGGAACTACCGCACCATTAGCCTGATGAGCCTGGTCTGCAAGGCAATGGAATGTATCATCATGGAACTTATAAACAAAGACATTAGTAATCTCCAAATTCTGGACCCCAACCAGTTCAGGTTTGTAAAAGGCAGATCATGTCTCCTAAACCTAATAGACTTCTTTGAAGCAGTCACCAAAGCCGTAGATGAGAGTATGGTGGTTCACACAGCTTATCTAGATCTTGCCAAGGCTTTCAACACCACCCCCTACTCTGGAATTATAGATAAACTCACTAAACTAGGTATAAATCCCTATGTCACAAGATGGGTTGCCAGCTGGCTCACTGACAGAACCCACACTGTGAAAGTAGCAGACTCCAAATCCAATTTCAGACCAGTGGCAAGTAGAGTACAACAGGGTTCAGTCCTTGGTCCCCTCCTGTTTGGTATCTACTTCTCTGAAGTACAGGCTAATACAGAAGGTCTTTGGCTAATGAAGTTTGAGATGACTGCAAACTAGGAGCCATAATTGAAACTTCTAATGATGTCGACATCCTACAAAAGGGCCTCATTGAGACAGATGCTTGGTGTCAAAGCCATGACCTCAAGCTCAATGCCAAAAAGTGCATTGTCATCCCTTTTGTTAAAAACTCTGTACCCATGAGCTACCACATAGGCAGTAGTCTACTTAACACCAAAAGTGTGATAAGAGACTTTGGTACACAGGTGGACAGTAGTCTCTCCTTTGATAATCACTTTGCCACAGTAGTCAGGAAATCTTTCTACATGGCACACTTCATCACAAAAGGTTTCTCATCCAGGAAAAAGGAGGTAATTTTTCCCCTCTACTCATCACTCATTTGACCCATTATAGAGTTAACTGCCCCTTTTGGTATGTACCTCACAAGACATCTACAACAACTGGAAAGGCCGCAGAAATACCTCACAAAGAGGATTACCAGCCTCAAACAGTTGAACTATGCAGACCGTCTCAAAAAACTCCAGCTTTACACTGTCACATATTACCTACTCAGAGGCAATCTCTGTCTTGCATACAAAGCTTTGTCAAACCCAGAGCTGTTGGACATCTTCCACTTAAAGAAATCCCAATCCCTCCGAGCTACATACTCTAGGGACCTAAACAGTGTCACCACAATAAACAGAACATGCTGGAGGGATTGATTCCTATCCCAGAAACTTCCCATACTGTGGAACAAAGTGCCTATCTATATCAAATAAAGCTCCTTATTAGCACTCTTCAATAAAAATCTTGATGATTGGATTGGGAAATAGGAAATTCACCTCAGGGATAACTTCCGTGTCTCTGCCCGATAGGGGCACAGGAAAATAAGTTTCTTGGGTGGCGAAAGCCAGGGTACCTTTTTGGCTAGGCTTATATAGACCCTAGGGCCAATAGCCTAGTACCTACCTATGAACCTATGAACAAGACTGTAGAAACCAACATTTAACAGTGCATTGCTGAGCATAATGAACAAGCAGAACAGCATACAAATTATGTGAAAGTAAAGCAAAATACAGGATCATGATTAAAAGAAAAGGAAACATATTGCAGTCATAAATATGTAATAAATTGTAGCATTTTTTTTAAATTTTAAAACAATGAAAATTCATATTCATTTTGATAATTATAGTATATTCAACTGTTATAGTTATGGAAGTGTCTGTAAATAGAGAAAACTATATCAAATGGAGTGGTATAGCATACAAATAAAAATTATACTTTTAAGGTAAATATGAGTACTTAAATTATATATATATATATATATATATATATATATATATATATATATATATATATATATATAAAATCTTTTTGCATTTGGATTTTCTCAAAAGCAGCTTTATTACTGAAATAAACAAAAGCCCGGACTTATTTTGTGTGATAAAAATAAAAGGTTGAGACAGTTTTTGAATGGAAAATGTTTTATAGACCATACACAATAAAGTCTTGTGAGTCTTGTGAAGTTCTACAGTATTCACTCTGGGTTTTCGTGAAAAAAATAAAATAATTTTGGTCGTCTCATTTAAAAAAAAAAACTTTAGAGTATCTTGGTGTAAATTAAAGTCAGGATCAGGAAGCAATGTTTACTCACACATCAGACATAAAAATCACCAAGACATTTGACTATTTAGTCGGCCCATCTAAATGGTCATTTCTAGAGGGCATACTCAGATCCCTATCATAAACCCATTCAGACTCCAATTAAACTTCTTAATTTGTCTAATTTGCTGATGTTTCATCTTATCTAATCTTTTGTCTTATACGATTTACTCTTCCCTCTGTCTCTCTTAAATAGCTTGAAATTGCACCTGTGTGTTATCTTACATGAGGCAGGTATTTTCTCCTTCATTCATGCATTTCTCTGACTCACATCTATATCACAATTCCTGCAATAGCAGCCAAACCATAACAACTAGACTCTGTTTACTGTATACAGTAAAAATAAGTATCCCTCCTCAGAGAGCAGCTGAATATGAGCAATCATGATCACTGTGTTCTCTGACTGGGCATGTTTATCTGCATGTAAATGTATATATATATATATTTCGGAGCTATAAAGTCGAAATTTTAAAACCACAAAAACTCAGAACCACGAAATTCAAAATCTCGCATACCAGAGATTTTGAATTTCACGCTTGTACTCCACACACACACACAAACAAACACACACACACACACACACACACACACACACACACACACACACACACACACACCATCCTCCCCACACACAAACATAAGCTCTATACTTCATAAACATCTGGTATTTGAGGTTTTGAATTTCGCACTTCTGAGCTTTCTCTCTTCTCAGGATTCCACTTAATAGGCTCGAAATACTGAATTTCAATATTTCAGTATTTTGAGCTTCTAAAGTGAATATATATATATATATATATATATCATCTAAATTTTGAAATAGTGAAGAAAAAATGTATTATCTGTTGAATACTATATCTGGTTGGTCCTCCAGCATCCAAATATTGCCATATTTACCAGCATGTGCTGGAAGGAAATATATTATGTTTGTTCCTGTCAAATGATGGATGATAATTAAAAATATATATTTTGGCTTTCTCACAAATTTACAAATGACTTGTTCCCACTGCTCGATCTCAGTGCCACATAGTATATTTACTCCTGCTCTATCCAGAGGTCTACAGACATCTGACATCACTAAACAACTGACCTTTCAGATGGCAAGACATCTGTACAGCTCTGGAAGGAAGGGAACTGAATTATTACCTAAATGTAGTTTCATCTCATTCAACTGTCTGGCTCTGAATGGGCAGTGCTTGCATTTATCAGTGTTTTATCCATTTTCCAGACTTTTAATTGTTCAACAATGCAATATTTCCACCAACTCAACATTTTATTTCTATTTTTAATTGTTATGGTAGTTTACTTGCCAACAAGTGGTGAAGCCAATCTGAAACATGGTATGGATTTTTTAATAGTTAATGTTGTATGCATCAGGGTTTAAATGGGTTGCACTTTGTGTCTAATAGCAGCAAAGAGAAATATATTACTAGGCCATTATGTAACTCTCCATTCATTCAATCACAATTAGACATCTGTGGTATACTCAGTAAAGTGGATCTAATTGGTTGGAGCATCTGTGTGTTTATGAGCATGTGCCTGTGTGTGTGTGTGTGTGTGTGTGTGTGTGTGTGTGTGTGTGTGTGTGTGTGTGTGTGTGTGTGTGTGTGTGTGTGTGTGTGTGTGTGTGTGTGTGTGTGTGTGTGTGTGTGTGTGTGTGCGCACGTGTGTGTGTGGGGGGTGTCTGTATGTCACTGGGGATAGAATGGATTATACTATATGTGTCTTACAATAGTGAGCAGAAATGTATTGCAGAGACCAAAATTTATTGACTATAATCAGACATCTAAAGTATATAAAGTCAGTAAATTGACTGTAATTACAAGGTACATATCTGCATGTGTGTGTGTGTGTGTGTGTGTGTGTGTGTGTGTGTGTGTGTGTGTGTGTGTGTGTGTGTGTGTGTGTGTGTGTGTGTGTGCGTGCGTGTGTGTGTGTGTGCATGTGTGCGCCTCGCTGTATGTGTGTGCTATAGTAGGGGTTTGTAATAGGTTTACCTGTGTTCTCCTGAAAACATTTAACTGAAATATGTGTTATTATAGCAATAACCGAAAATGTCAGTGTGGTATATTGAAGATTTAACCATGGTTGGCATGGTTTAATCACGAGGGCAAAGCCTGAGTGATTCAATAAAGTGAACCCCGGGTAAATTTCAATATACCACAGCCACGGAGTCGGTTATTGCTATTATACAATGACATTATTTAAGAAAAAAATACTTACTTTTCTTAAATAATGTCTTTGTATAACAGCGCATTACTGTTCTTCCGCTGCTGGTGGTATACTGCTTCCTTGTGTTGATGTACTGCGCATGCATATGGGACTTGCATTCCCACTCATACACATTGCATCAATGCTTTTTAAATGGAAGCAACAGAGAAAAGAAAGTCTCCATTGCTCTGTTTTTGTTTTCTTTTCTTTTTTTTTTTTTTTTGTTTTAATTAAAAATAAAAAACTTTAGGGCAGTTTAGGGGCAGGAAAGAGACAACATGCAAGAAATACAAGGGATATCAGGTACATGTGTTTAATTTTAAATAAAGTACCTGATGTCCCTAATATTTTGTCCAAGCTGCCTCTCTTGATATGTCCGGAGTCGAAGCTAAAGATTTTATTTTTATTTTTTAAGAAATAAAAATAAAATTTAAACAATATACCAATGGAAAGAAGTCAGGGTGGCCAGAGCTTTTTCCGTTGGTATATTGTGGGATTCACAATGGGCATGCTGGTTAAGCTGGCCAATCAGCATGCTCATTTTTGAATGCTAATGGCCAGTCATTGTATAATACTCATATATTTACTAATTTATGCATTCATTAATTAAAAGCATACATCTGAGATATACACAATCAATGAACTAACAGTACTTGAGGGGTATGCATGTGATGTTGATGGTTTACAGAAAGTTGTGGTATATGCATCTGACACCAACAAAGTGAAGATTTATATATATATATATATATATATATATATATATATATATATATATATATACACACACACAAGTTTTGACATATACTGCACTTACATTATATGTGTCTGAAAACACAAAGGAAAAATATATTCTCACCCTGTTATGTATCCATTTATTCATTTATTTGGTCACAATAAGACATCAGAAGTTTTCTCAGTTAATAAAGCATCTCTAATTGATGAGCACATGGGTAATTTGTTTAAATCAGTTTGCTTGTTTTCTATTGTTATATAAAAAATGCACTTTATCCATCTGCTTTTACTGTATTTGTGGTTCTTCCTACTTTATTGCATTTATTCTGAGGCATGTATTACTGCTTGTTAGTGGTCTGATTAGATTGTAACTGTTATTCTAAGCCTTTGGTTGAAGCACTTGGGCTTCAGACTAGTTTTTTTACATAAAGAAGGTTTGTGGTCTGCACTGCTGTGGCAGGACAGATAGCTTACATCCTTCTAAGCTGGGAGTTGATGATTGAAGTCTTAGTGTCTGTTATTCTAAGAGTGTATTAGTTCTGGTTTAAGCACTTGGGCTTCGAGCCAGTTATTTTACATTAAGAAGGTGTAGTCTGCAATCTTGTGGGAGGAGAGGGTAAATTATGTCCTTCTGAGCTGGGAGTTTCTGGTTAAAGGCTTATTGTGCCTGCTTATTTGAACTGTTTTTTTCTGAAATTGGTATACCTTGTTTGCTGTAGCATAGACTAAATTCAGACCTGCTGAATCTAGCTTTGTTTGTATAACTTAAGCATTAATCCAGACCATCTTTTTTTGGAAAAGTTTCCCCTGCACCCTAGTGGCAAGAGTGTGCAGTTTGAACTTGTCTGATCGAAAACTGCTGGAATGGTGCTCAGTTTTTAGCTTTTTATTGGTTAATTTGTTTAAATTAGTTTGCTTATTTGCTACTGTTATATTAAAAAAATACAGTTTATGCATTGCTGCTTAGCGAGCGTTAAACTATTCCTGGCGCCATAAAGTCTGCTCTTCAAATTTCCCCTTAGAACTAGCCATTTTTTTAATTTTAGCATTCAAATCTGTTTCTTTGAGCTCAGCATTTGTTCAGAACTCATTGTAAGCACTAAATAAGCTACAATTACTACAGCACTCAACTTTCCTCACTTGTCTAGAGGTAAATAGTTTTTAATACTTAATAAATAAGCACCTATCCAGGTATGTCTAAGGGTCAGCTCCCGGTATTTTCTCCTGTCTACCTGATGAATCTGGGCATCTTGGGGCAATGCAACAATTGCCTCATGTACACAGAGAACCCTCTCCTCCTGCCACCCAACACTACAACCTGTGAGAGATGCACTTATATAGCCAAACAGGAAGCAAAGCTCTCTTTACCCAAGACTGGACTAGACAGTCAAGAGAAGGTAAACACTTGCATCACACCACACTCATCGCATAGTCCAGCCAAACCTATACACCAAAACACACACACATAGCAACAAAAAACACACACCTACATTCGTGGAAGCTCTCAAAACAATTCTGTTCAAGCAACAGAGACCTCCAAAGCAGAAACGCATGCAACCTCCACCCCCCCCAACACAACCCAAATGACACATAGCCCATAAACTCAGTGTGCCACTCATCCACAGCCCATAAGGCATAATAATGTACCCAGCACTCTAGTCATAAGTGACTCTATAGTCAGGCACACTGTTGTTCCACTCACCTGGCTAAACAAGGAGAAAGTTACTGTCAGCTGCCTGTTGGGTGCCAGGATCCGCCACATAATGCACTCACTCAGGTCACTCCACAAAAAGTGCAAATATGACTCTGTCATTGTCCATGTCGGTGTGAATGACCTGAGATGTACCTCACTGGATGACATGAAAAGAGACATGGAGGAGCTCTCCGATCTTTAAGCCCAAGCAGGTATGACCCTAGCCTGAGTAGTATCCTGCCATTACCCAGAATGATACCACAGTAAAAGGACAAAATGATTGACTTCAACAATTGGCTAAGCTTCTGGTGTCATTCTAAGGGGATCCAGTATCTGTCTGACTGGGATGACATGATCAACAGACCACGATGCTTTGTCAGAGAGGGCCTGCACCTGTCTCCCTTGGGATTCTGGATACATCCTAAGGCTCTTGCCACCAACAAATTCCTCACCATAACAGGTACAAGCAAGCAAAAGCTGAGGGTAATGCTACTCAATGCTAGAAGTCTAAATCTCAAAATGCATTCATTTGTGTCACTCCTTAAAATGGAGAACATTGACATCTGTACAGTGACAGAGACCTGGTTCAAGGCTCCAGAGAGCACCCCTGCATTACCAGGCTATAATTCATACCACACCTTTTGGCCACTTAACCTGGACCGAAACACTAAAGGTGGAGGCGTGTCCATATTCATTAAGGATATCCACACCTCCAGACTAGTTGCTCCACATAAAGCACCTGAGATTATCCAAGGGCAACTAACTCTGGGCAAAAGAAGAATCCAAATTTTAACTTGCTACAGATCACCCACCATGCCTCAGGATTCCCACTCCTCATTTCTTGATACACTGAAAAATATTACGGTACAACCCAACACCCTAATAATGGGCAATTTCAACTACCCCACCGTTAACTAGGAAAACTACTCATGCACCAATGCTTTTGCTCAACGTTTTCTGGAATTCATAAATTCCAATGCCTTGGATCAACTTATCCACACCCCCACCAGGGGCAGCAATATCCTAGACCTGGTCATTACCAACATGGGTGACCGGTGTTCCACACCAGAGGACAATTCCTCGTTGGTCAGATCCAACCACAAGCTAATCAGCCTAGACATCCACATCCCACCCCCACCCCACCCCCCCCCATTAGGGAAACTACTATAAAAAATTTCTCCAAAGCCAACTTCACGCTTCTTATGACAGAAGTGGCAAACTTCACGACACCCATGTAGATGGACAATAGAGGTACGAATGCTGAATCCTACACAAATGCACTTTAAAAGCACTTACACGAGTACATGGATTATGCTATCCCTAACAGAACCAACATGCTATCTTCCAAAAAAAGGAAGCCAATCTGGTGGTCCCCTGCCATAAACAAACTCTACAACAGAAGAAAGAAACTTTTGCAAAAAAGAGTAAAATCCCATGACTGGAAGAACTCCCTGGTCAGCCTCTGTAAGAAGCTGAGATCCCTCATAAAATCTTCCAAAACTAGTTATGAAAACAAAATCACCACTGATTCTAAAGACAACCACAAAGCATTCTATAGCTATGTCAAGAATCTCAAAGGCAACACGCAGATCTGCTCTGAGTTACAGCACAGTGGCACTAAATATACAGAACCAACTGATATTGCCAACATCCTAGCAGATAGGTTCATTGCTAACTTTACCCAACCTCTCACCCCCTAAAGGGCTCATCTCTATACTGGAAGAATGCAAAGTTCCTGTAATCATGGCTGCACAGGTAAAAAACACACTCTCCAAAGCCAAGAACACAGCAGCCATGGGACCTGACAACATCCCAGGCTGCATTCTACATGAACTACAGAATGAAATGGCACCCCACCTAAGCACGATGTTCAATCATAGCCTCACCTCAGGCTTTGTGCCCACTGAATGGCGCACAGTGATGGCTATCTCAGTCCATAAAGGGGGAGCCACCACGGACCCCAGGAAATACCACCCCATTAGCCTAATGAGCCTGGTCTGCAAGGTCATGGAACACATCATCATGGAACTTATAAACAAAGATATTGGTAATCTCCAAACTCTGGACCCCACCCAGTTCAGGTTTGTAAAAGGCAGATCATGTCTCCTATACCTGATTGACTTCACTGAAGCAGTCACCAAATCCAGAGATGAGGGTATGGTGGTTCACACAGCCTATCTAGATCTCGCCAAGGCTTTTGACCTATTCCCTATATGGCATTATAGATAAACTCACTAAACTAGGTATAAATTCCTATGTCACAAGATGGGTTGCCAACTGTCTCACTGACAGAACCCACACTGTGAAAGTAGCAGAATCCAAATCCAACTTCAGACCAGTGACAAGTGGAGTCCCACAGGGTTCAGTCGTGGGTCCGCTCCTGTTTGGTATGTACTTTTCTGAAGTACAGGCTAACACAGAAGGTCTTTAGCTAATGAAGTTCACAGATGACTGCAAACTAGGAGCAATAATTGAAACTAATGATGTGGACATCAAAAGTGCCTCACTGAGACAGATGTCTGGTGTCAAAGCCATGGCCTCAAGCTCAATGGCAAAAAGTGAACTGTTATCCCCTTTGGTAAAAGCTCTGTACCCATGAGCTACCACATAGGTGGCAGTCTACTTAACACTGAAAGTGTAATAAGAGACTTTGAGACACAGGTGGACAGCAGTTTCTCCTTTGATAATCACATCACCACAGTAGTCAGGAAATTCTGCTACGTGGCACACCTTATCACAAAAGGTTTCTCATCCAGGAAAAAAAGAGGTCATTGTTCCCCTCTACTTGTCACTCATTAGACCCATTATAGAGTACAACGCCCCTTTTGGTATGTACCTCAACAGACATCTACAACAACTGGAAAGGCCACAGAAATACCTCACAAAGAGGATTGCCAGCCTCAAACAGATGCCCTACGCAGACTGTCTCAAAAAACTTCAGCTTTACTCCATCACATATCACCTACTCAGAGGCGATCCCTGCCTAACATGCAAAGCTATGTCAAACCCAGAGCTGTTGCACATGCCCCACTTAAAGAAATCCCAATCCCTCCAAGCTACATGCTCTAGGGACCTAAACCTTGTCAGCACAATGAACAGAACATGGTGGATAGATAGATTCCTGTCCCAGAGACTTTCCATACTCTGGAACAAACTACCTATCTATATCAAACAAAGCTCCTCATTAGCACTCTTCTTGATGATTGGATGGGAATTAGGAAATTCACCCTGGGGATCACCTCTGTGGCTATGCTCAACAGGGGCATAGGAAAATAATTTTCCTGGGTGGCGAAAGCCAGGGCACCTTTTTGGCTAGGCTTGTATAGGTCCTAGGACCAATAGCCTAGTACCTACCTATGAACCTATGAACATCTGTGTCTTTGGCGGGGTTACAGCTGGTTACAGCCAGTGAGTCTAATGTAACAAAATTAAATATGTTAAAGTGACTATTATTTTTGTATTTATTCGCTTGAAACATTGTACATAGACATTTTCTTGGGTAAATACTAGGCCATTAGTCTGTAGACTATTACATGTCTGGTCAACAACCAGACAGTGGCCAAAGTGATAATCAAACCCTGGACCTTATGCCTGTAAAATAAACATCTTAATCCATTATGCAAACCAGCTTAGGTACTGAGTATCCCATTTAGCTCAGAAGCCATTCCTGATCTGCTTTCTGACTGTCCACATGAAATTCAATTATATTTTAGGAGTATTAAGAATATATAATGTGTTAATAATTATATTATTAACTTCAAGCAGAATGTTTTTATATGAATTATATTATTAACTTCAAGCAGAACGTTTTTATATGTTACTCAGTTGTATCAAATGAATGCATGCATAGTGCAGGGAAAACTTTGCTATTATACTGGTATCTAAGTAGCACTGCTTTGCAGATATTTATATGTACTTGTCTATTAAATAAGCAAATATGAATATAAATACAAATATAAATATCTCTAAATGGAGTGGCACCTACAAAACTGCTTTCCAAAAGGGAAGACCACATGCATGAACAAAAAAACACAGTGATAGTTGTTGCTTGTATACTATGGGTAAAGAGTAGGGTTGCCACCTATCCTTTTTTTTTTTTTCAGTTCTGTCCAGAAATCAAATTGATTGTCATGTAGTCCAGAAAACACTGTACAAACTCCGGTATTATGTTTTTAAAAAAAAAATTATCAGAGTTTGTTAAACTGGCAGATTTACTATGCTTTTTTACAGAAAAGCACAGTAAACTGGCAGAGAAAAGGCATCAGGAACAGTAAAAAGAGGGCATTCCCTATCAGTTGATGTTGACATGACGTCATTAAATGTGCAGAAAGTGGGTGGGAGATGGAGTGGAAATGGGTGGGGTTATGGACAGTGGGAGGGGTGTGTTTTTAGTCCAGTTTTAGCCATAGCTTTCAACATTCCATCTCCAAAATGAGGAACACTAGCCCTCATAACAAATGGGCAAAATGTGGCATACATCCTAACTGCTTACTAATAACTTCAACTAGGAATGTCATAGGATGGTTAAATATGCTAGATTTGCTTATAAAAAAGATATTTTAATGAATTAATATGATCCATTTATATTTTCTATTTACCATGGATATCAGTTATAAAAATTTCTAAAATTGAATGTGTGACAGACCCTTTCAATGTGGAACTTTAAGAAACATAAACATGTTGACGTTCCTCATAATGAATTACACTTGAGGGGCATGGTCTTAGCCACAATGAAAAGTGGCAACACTAGTAAGGAAATATTACAAGCTGATGGCGTAATTATGTAAGAAAATGTATGTATTATCTAATTATTTGTTCACTGTAAAATCCCATTACATATTAATATAATCACATATTAATATAATCCACATATTAATATAATCACTTTGAGTTGAAGTCTGTGCTGAAGAATGTTTGTATTTTAAGTTTCTTTGTAATTTTTACCTTTTTCAAAAAATGTACATTTGTTTACAGGCAGGTTGCAGAACTGCTTTCTCAGGGATTTCACTCAGACGAAAGCTGTCCAGGCAGGAACTCGACAAATGCAAGGAGGTGTGAATTTCTACTTAGACTAGGTGTTAATGACTTAAGCAACATAATAATAGAGTAGGTGTTAATTAGTTAAAAAGGTAAGCAACATAATTATAGAGTAGGCGTTAATGATTTAAAGGGGTAAGCAACATAATCATAGAGTAGGTGTTAATGATTTAAAGGGGTAAGCAATATAAGCATAGAGTAGGTGTTAATGATTTAAAGGGATAAGCAACATAATCATAGAGTAGGTATTAATGAGTTAAAGGGATAAGTAACATAACCATAACACCTTACTGGGTGTTAATCAGTTAAAGGGATAAGCAACATAACCATAGTAGCTTAAGCAATGATAACAGTATGCTTTCACAATAGTGTTACACTTACACACATTAAAAAATTGATAAACTTTAATTCTGAAATATTAATTATGTGTCCACATAATTACAAATAGTGTAGCTGAGGAAGAACAATGGGGACCAAAGCTGATTAATAATGTAATAGGAGACCATTAGTGCTATGCAAATGATCTAATTCATTAATGTGCTTGTGAAGACCCCACAGACTGTGTAAATAGGAGACTTGCATGATGACCATTAGTTCACCTAATAAGCTTAGTATTAGCCTACCAGATCAGCTGTGAGCCATAATAAAAGCTTCTGAACAAAGTCCCTGCCAATTTATCACTATAAATGAGGAGGGAACGGCTGTATAGGACAGTCAGGAATGGGGAAGAACAAGAAGAGAAACAACCAGAAGGAAGAAAAGACTGGAATGTGGTTGGGAAAGCAGGGATATAATATATAGTTACACACATGCGCACACACACACACACACACACACACACACACACACACACACATATATATATATATATATATATATATATATATATATATATATATATAAATAAATATAGAATTTTTTCAAGGGAGAACAGATGCTCTTTTTTTAAATTTGTAGAGGAGTAGGCAGAAAGAAGAAGGTGTGGGCAGGGAATAGGAATGGTAACAGTAGTCAGCAAGCAAGGAACACAGGCAAAAACCAACAAGGAAGATGCCGACTTAAAAGGGGAGAATATAATGAAGAGACACAGACAGAAAGATGAAGGACAACTGTTGATTAGGAGGATGGGACTATAAAAATGGGAAGGAAATGAAATACATGGAAAGGGAACACCATGATGGAAGATATGGCTGAGTGTTACATCCAGCCAGAGTACAATCCCCTCCATGTCTGCTCTCCTTACTGGGTCCAGCAGCTGAGGGATTGATGAACAGGGCCAGGAGGTGATGTAACTGTACTAGTCAGATAAGGGAATTCTGCAGGTTGCTAATGTGTACATTAATCCACTAGTGAACAATGTTAGCACCATGTCCTCCTACTCTCCCAGGTTACATATCATGAACTGGAGCAATATGCACACAAGAAGAGATGACACTCCCCACTGGTGACAGACCAAGAGAGTACACCATAGAATCCTGCAGTTCACCCTTCACTTGATAACCTTTGCTACACTGCAACAAGGCAGGCCTGGCTGCAGCTGCAGACCCAGCAGAGGATGGCAAGAAGGTTCATAGGTGAATACTAAGCAATCAGTCTGAAGACTATTGCATTCCTAGCTAATAACCAGACACTGTGCAAGGGTGAGAAATTCCCATTTATTATAAGTGTTAGTGAGGCTGGTCAAAGACTGTCTTTCCAACTTCCATCTGAAGCTGAGGTGTGTTTGCACATTTGCACAACTTGCTGTCTTCCCTTACATAAGCCTAGGCTCTGAACAAGATCTATTTACTGTTCATCACAAGGTAATTGGCCTGACATCAAGTGCAAACATTTAGGATTTCCTGGATCATATGTTCTCACTTTGGACAAAAGAAAACTCTAATCTAGTGGACTCTGAAAATAGGTTTACTCCACTTTCAGATCCATAAGAAGAAGACTACAGAAAACTTGATATGGCATTCAGTACTCCAGACTTATCTTGTAAAGAGTTCAGGCAGTTAGAAAAAGTACAGGAGAAGGTGGACCTAATTACAGCTGTAGCAACCATCACAACCAGTGCTACAGCAATATGAATTGCATCATACAACTTTTTTTTTTTTTTTTTTGTCTCCTTTAGAATCAGGTCTTTATTGTTGCAATTGCCAACTCTGCTTAAAACATAGGTGTTGGTACTCACAACTTTAACTTGGTAGATACTAATCTAGAATGCTGTACTGTTGAATATGTAATGCGGGTTACTCTAATTTGTAGGTCTATATTATAATCGCAAAAGCTGTCTTTCATGAATACATGTTCATCGACACATAAACATCGAAGGACTAGAACAGCGAAGTACCAAAAGAGCGAAATGGAGAATGCTGAACGCATTCCTGGAAGTAACAGCGCCATACAGATAAGGTAAACCTAACTGTACAAACCTTACCTAAAACACTTTTTCAAACATTTTTGCAGGGGGGCAAGACCCCTGCATCCCCCCACACCACCCCTACTTATATATACCAACTCCAAGACTGCACTACAGTGGAGAAAAGGATTCATTTCCTCATCCCCATGATCTCCCTGCTGGCCTAGAAAATCCATTCGGCATTCTCCATTTTGCTCTTTTGCTACTTCGCTGTTCTCATTCTTCGACGTTTATGTGTCGATGAACATGTATTCGTGAAAGACAGCTTTCGCGATTCTGATATAGACCCCCTAATTTGTGATTACAGTATGATGGCTGGAAGTTTGTAAATCTGTTGGACATTTCATGATTCTGTTCTAACTGGATAACACAAAATTGTTTTCTTAAAAGCAATTACTTCTCTAATTCTGTGTGATGCATAGGGTAGGCAAACAAGCTTTAGATATGAACAGAAACTTTGACTTATGGGACTGACCAGTGAGCCTAATAATATAATGTAATATGATGTAATATAATGGGTAAGTAACTCTATACCTTTTCAAATATTGTGTGTGTGTGTGTGTGTGTGTGTGTGTGTGTGTGTGTGTGTGTGTGTGTGTGTGTGTGTGTGTATAGATAGATAGATAGATGGTGGTGATTATCAAACATTTTCACAGTTATGTCTTGACATCTTCTTTTGGGGTAGTCCTTTTTCTAAATGTATTGCATTTTGAAACTCCCTGCATATTACTTGGATAAAACCAATAATATGTGGGTGTTTGATTTAATTAGTTACAGTAAATAGTTACCTTGGCATGATGGTTCAAATTTTAAGCTTCTAGTTATTGTCAATATGCTCATAAGATATTTTTTTTAGTTAAAATGCATTAAACAGAGCTAGAAAAGTTCTCTCAATAAACACATTTTGTAAACTTGGCTAAACCACATGCAAAGGTTGCACCCCATTGATCCGACAATTTATGGTTCAGTCCATAACAGTACTGATGTGGAACCAAGCAGAGATGGGGACTACATTGGAATTGCCTTGGATGTTTCCATCACCGGGCTGAGCAGTCTTGGGTGCTTTAATTAATGAGCATCATTCTTTAAAAGGCAAGACATTTTCTAGGAAATACTTTAATGGGCAATGCCAAATGATATGCATAGCACCTCATTTTTTTATTTTTCATTCTAATATGCATATCAAAAAAAGTAAAGCTTAAGAAGCAAATATGTTTCTCTGGGAGGGTTTGAGCCATTTTCCAAGAGTGTCAGTGCTTAGTGGAATCCTGCCTTCATTTCCAGGCTTGGCTTCTTTTTCAGTGGATTCATTGGTTGGAAACATTATTATAGCACAACCAAAAGATCCAAATGCCACAACAAACAGGAACAAGTGAAAAGATTAAAAAATTCAGCTTCTATTCAATGGTCTTTCTAGTGTCTCAGTGTAACCACCTTTAAAGAATCTAAAAAACATTTGTAAGCAGTTCCTTATATACATCCAACCATAAATTAACACACCATAATTATTCAATTAAACAATTAAACAAAATAAAAACTTTTTCTTAAAGCAAACACTTCCCATTTATTTCATTATTAAGTCCCATGGAAGTTAACATATTATAGACTCTTTGTGTAAAAGTTTGTCTTTCAACAACAATTCATTCCCATATTTCACATCTATTTGTTCCAAAATGGTACCCTGTGTGTTATGAGAGGATTTCACCTCTGCCATGCAGGCAGTTGGTGGTATAGGGTCCCTGGCTGGATTCCAGTGGTCGATAGAACATTATTTGAATGCTACACAGAATTCGGTCAGTTTTGTGAATGAGAACCACACTGTAAGCCCGAATATAAGTTCCAATTCAGGACAGCTTTTTGATGTTTATTTTAATGAGAGATCAAAACGTGCACCTAATCCCTTTTTGACAGTTGATATACAACAAATATGATACCAATAGATAAAAGTGATGCATGTGACAAATTTGAAAGGTTATTATAAAAAGAAACAAAGGTACACAAAAATGTTATGGGCCAATAGCGATAGATTGACCTTAGTACCATACTCAGGGGCTACGTTTTATTAAGTATCCAAGCACTCCATTAAATGAGAATTGTATTCTGGACAAACAGTATAGAGAGCACTGGATAGCTGCTTCTCATAAATGTGCAATGGAGTGATTACAAATCCTGCTTGAGAGAGACTAAACTAAGCAGAAAAAAAACTGAAACAGGAATTGTCTGCCCTATCAGGTGAAATTTCTAACTCTCTGGATGTAGTCAATACTAAGAACTTGATGGAAAAAATCGGTAGCAAATTAAATGCTTTGGAGGCATATTTAACAGAATATAAAAAAATTCTAAACTGCTAAGGGATATTGGTGACTATGAGAATGGGAGGGCCTTCGTAACTTCATCAAATCAGAGGTGGAGGAATTACAAATGTAAGCATGAAGGCTTAAAGAGATCTCATTCCATTTCTTTTGCTTTCTCTAAGGGATGAAGTCAGAATGATTCATGAGGGAGTAATGAAACAGATTTCCGCTCTTTGCCTCCACCACAGCAGGCCGATGAACATCAGCAGCATTTTCATCGCAGTGAGGGACAACAACAGAGACAGAAATGGGGAAGGAACAATCCGAATAGGGCAAATAGAAAAGATTTTTGACAATTTAGCAGTAAGAAAACAAAATGGTACTGATGTTTTGTTTGATAATGATGATGTAAATATGGTTGTAAATGTGTCTAATTGCAATTTAACAACGGAACAGTTTGTTGTGTTAAATCTGGGGTTGAAGTCTTTTCCAACAGTTATCACCAGAAGCCATGTTTTGCAACAAGAAATTTTTAGACTAGTACACAAGTTACATTTGAATATGTTTTTAGTAATGATTTAAACAAATGCATTGAATGTTCAGAGTGCTTCTCTATGGATGAAAGTTTTTATTCGTGTTGTGAAGAGGAGAGGGAAATTTATGATTTGAGCAAAGTTAATGCTTACTGTATGTTGGATACATCAAGTATCCCTGTTATAAATAAGTTTATTACACCCTTTCAGAATGAAAATATTGCACATTTTAGTTCCATGGTTAATTTTGAAGGAGAAAATATCTTTAATAACGTAAAGTATATTAAAAAGAATATTGAGTACAACTTAACATATAGGGAATGGATGGCTTTACTGGATTTAAGTAATAGGAAAGACCTAGTAATTAAACCAGATGATAAAGGTAACAAAATTGTGATAATGAATGTATTACAATATCATAAAATATGTTTGGAGCATTTAATGGTTCAGGATGTGTATGAAATGTGAGGGGAAACAATCTGAAAAAGCTAAAGTAAAGTTTGAGGAATTAATGGAGAAAAGTGTAAGTTCAGGATATCTATCTAAGAAAGATGTAGAGAAAAAATTTATAAACAAAAGTAGCGAGTTAGCTACATTTTTTGTTTACGCAAGATTCACAATAATATGGGGGATCCACCTGATAGGCTGATTATATCAGCCTGTAAATATTTTCTCCACAATGTAGGTGTTTTATTACATTAGTTATTGCCTACTTATGTACAAAGGATCCCCTCATATATACAAGATAGTTTTGACTTCTTGAACAAAATCTCTACATTTGTTTGGAATAAGGAAATGTATTGGCTGGTTTTAGATGTAAAAAGTCTATACACTTCAATAAAGCATAAAGACAGTCTTTCCTCTTTATTATATGTTAGGTGACAGTCCATTTTCTAATTTTATAGCAGAACTAGTAGAATTTTGTTTAAATAAAAACTTATTTTCTTATAATAATCAAATATATAGACAAAAACAAGGGACAGCCATGGGGGCTCTATTTGCCCCCATGTATGCTAACCTTTTTATGGCTCTTTTTGAAGAGATGTTTTTGTATAAACACAAATTTATGAAACAATATGTGAAACTATATTATATGTATATAGATGATTTAATTTTCATTTGTGAAGGCGGTAGAAATCAAGTTTCTGAATTTATTGTTGATTTAGAACATAATTATTTTGGTCTTTCATTTGATGGGTTGCAAGATGGTAATAAAGTAGCCTTTTTGGACCTTGTGTTGGAAAGTAAAGCAGATGGTTCTGTGTTTACAAATGTTCACAGAAAATGTGTGGATGGCAGCCAGCTTTTACATGCTTCTAGTTGCCATCCTCCACACTTGGTCACATCACTTCCACATGGGGAATTTTTATATTTATCTAGACTGTAACAATGAGAATGTCTTAAATGAAGAGATTAAACAATTGGTTAACATGCTTTTGAGAAGGGGCTATGATCCTGAAGTTGTAAGGTAGGCACAAGACAGAGCTATTAATAGGGGTAAATAATGTAGAGTCAATATAAAAGATGGAAGAAGGAGGCTAATACATCAGGAAGTTGAAGTTATACACAAAGAGAAAATGCATTTTGTGTCTATGTACAACAGTAAAAGTAATGAAATTATTAAAATGGTCAAACATTATTGGGAGTTTTTGAAGAAAGATAAAATGTTATCGAATATACTATCAGATTATCCTACATTGTCATTTACCAAAGGCAGAAGCCTACGAGATATGCTAGTACACAGAAGTTTTGTTTGTCCATGTATTAGTATACAGGGCTTGCTTGAAAGACTTGGTACTAGTCTGTGTGGGAAATGCTCAGTTTGTGTGCAAGTATTAACTTCATTTGATTATATTAATAATGTCAAATATACATTTAAAGTGAAGTTCTCTTGTACAAGCAAAGGGGTCATTTATATATTGAGATGCTCCTGCAATCTTTTTTATATTGGGGTGACCAAAAGAATGTTTAGGACTCAATTCATGGAACATATATGGGATATTAAGAACCATAGAGAAGAAAAGGCTACCTCTGCACATTTTAAAATTGCACATGGAATAATCATTTAATATTACAGGGTACGATTTTAGAACAAATAGATGGGAAATATGGGAATGAATTGTTGTTGAAAGAAAGACTTTTACATAAAGAGTCTATATATATTTTAAAATATAATATGTTAGCCCCCATGGGGCTTAATAATGAAATAAATTGGAAGTGTTTGCTTTAAGAAAAAGTTTTTATTTTGTTTAATTGTTTAACTGAATAATTATAGTTTGTTAATTTATGGCTGGATTTATATAAGTAACTGCTTACAAATGTTTTTTAGATTCTTTAAAGGTGGTTACACTGAGATGCTAGAAAGGCCATTGAATAAAAGCTGATTTGTTTAATCTTTTCACTTGTTCCTGTTTGTTACCACATTTGGATCTTTTGGTTGTGCTATATTTGGTGGCTGGGGAAGTTGTTGTGTGAAAAAATTATTATAGCTGTTCAGCTTCAGGAGTGTGATTGAACTGATACTATTTTTAAATATACTTGGTTTTCTTAAAAAAAAAAAAAGATGAAGAAAAGTAATAATTTATTTTCAAAGTGCCAGCCACTGGAATTCAGCAACTGACAGGCCCCTTATTTTCAGATTCTATGAAAACAATTATTAATTTACCATATTTACAATATATACACAGAAAGGATGAAACTAAACATCAAAGAATCAAAGGAGCCAGCATGCCAACCCAAAAACTAAAATGTAAAAACGAATACAGGCACAGCTACGTAGAGCACACAAAAATGACCAGTTGCCAAACCACCACTGTTTATTAAATCTACATAAATCCACATTAATGCTTAACTGTGGATTTAATAAACAGTGGTGGTTTGGCAACTGGTCATTTGTGTGCTCTGTGTAGCTGTGCCTGTGTTGGTTTTAGAAATTCAACATCACATATTGTTATACATTGATAGGAGTACATTGAATCATCAAGGTAATTTTATACAATTAACACATTGAGTCTTAATATTTCAATAGCAACATTTCAAGGTTAAACTTACAACTAAAAGTCTTAATATGATCTATATATCTTATTCTGGTCACTTCTTTTCCAGTTTTACATAGTACCGCTGTTAAATTTAACAGTTCTTTGAATGTAAGAACTGAGATTGATTTTCAATATTTTGTAATAACTTTTCTAGCAAATTCCAAGGCAGCCAAAAATGTTTTTCTCTTTGTATTTTACAGGTACACAAAGTGGAACACTCATTAGTATTACTGATCTAGTTAAAGAACAATTATCAGACCATAACCCATTAAAAACATACTTATCTATTTCCGATATACATTTAATTTTCACAATCCATAAACATGTGTATCCAATCAGCTTTTACATCTTTATTATCTCTCCAACAAACTGAAGGAGTCATTTTAATAAACTTAGACATTTTTAGGGAGTAACAAACATTTTATGTATATATTTCCACATAAACTCTTTTCAGTATAAACTTAAAGAAGTTTGATTGATTTAAGTAACAAAGTTTTATTCTTACCATCTATTGAGTCAATCAACTACTATCTAAATGTTACAGAATTTTACATCAAAATTATTATTTATAATTAACTTATATAACTTGGACAAGCTTCCTTTGTAGGTCAATCTAATGTCAATAATAGCATTCATATATTCATATAAAGGGAGAATGGTGTTCTATTTCTCTTTACTCATATTATTCACAAATTCATTTAATTTCTTACAGATGCATAATATTAACTGGTTAGCAAATTCATCCAACTTGTATTCTTTCATTAAATATTCTGGGAACTTATCTTTTCCTTTTTCAAAATAATCAGACCATAATACAAATCCATTCATAAAATCACCAAGTCTTCCAACGAAGCAAAAAACAATGAAAAAAAAAATAAAAAAGTCCCAACACAAACATGGATTCACCGATTTAATAGCACAAAACACAAAGATCCCAATGACTGAGCACTTTCACCATTAGAATGGCTTCATCAGAGTAACATTGGTTAGTGCAAACAACATTTAAATTACCCATCCCCTACCTGCTGACCAATCCACATTGAATGATTGAATGACATCATTGCAAAAATAAAAAAAAACAGTTGATTATACATGAAATATAAAAACATGATTGAACCAAAATACAAGATAAAAATGCACTTGTACAATATGCTTAAAGATAAAAACAGTTGTGATGCTGGTATACTTTGTTAAATATATAAAAAATAAATTTGAAGGATGCTGATAACTTTGTGAAAAACAATATGAAAACTAAATGGAAAAAATTGATTAGGGATATGAATGACTATCAAAATGACTGCGCATACCATAGTGGTGCAAAGGACCCTAAGAGGGGGTATGGGTTTCTCTACAAGTCTGATTCAGACTGGGTCTATTGACAATATTGAGGTGTCTGAATTAAACAATGAGCATTTTTTGGAGGAGAACGACGGGCTAAGAAGGTCTGAGAGGTTGAGGAACAGAGGGAAGGGGGGGTTCAATACAACAACAGCAGGTTGTCAACAACAGGAACTATTACAACAAGAGTTAACACTACAAGAACAACAGGGGCCATGGGCTCAATTAAGTGTATCATTGGACAGTGGGAGTTTATACTCGGATGAAGTACTGGGTGACTGTGAGTCCTTTGTTGATTGTGATGTACCTGTTGAACCCTCACATTGTGATATATTTAAGAAAGATGACTTTACTATCTACAATTATACTGCAGTGACTATTAACACTTCATAATGGTTTATTGAGCAAGGGTACAACTTTTGTTCCTGAGTTTTCCTTGGATATTGCTGATGTGTTGATCAATTTGAAATTGTACACTAGAAAGTTTAATTTAAAATTATTTTTAATGGTAATTCTTTAAGCAAGGACAAAGTTGCATTGCACAGAAGTAGCTTATTCATAGCACCTCCAAATGTAGACTTATTAGTTTTTGAGAAGCACTGAGAAGCCAAAATGAGAAGGATTTTGAATTCTAACAAAAACAAAATAGTTCAAGATAACTTGGCCACTGATGAGAGACAGATACTATTTAGTTTAGCCAATAATCATGAGTTACGTTTGATGAAACCTGACAAAGGTGGGGGCATGGTCATTATGTCACAGTATGACTATGCCTTCAGGATGTCTGAAATTTTAAATGACCAGTCTACTTATATGCAGGCCAGTATCAATGAGGTTAACAGGGACTATTCAAAAATGTATTTATTTTTGTTAGATGCACTATTTCAGGTTATGTTAGATGAGGAAGAACACAAGTATCTGTCAGTTCCACATCCTGTTATTCTGGTAATGTTTGGCATACTGAAGACACACAAGCCTATTTTTAACCCCCTTTTTAGACCCATTGTGGCTGCTAAGGGGTCTAAAACTGAGCCATTGGCAGCTTTTGTGGAATCTTTTACCAAAATAGTTTTGGTGGAATCTGAAAATATTTTAAGGGACTCATAGCATTGTTTAGAAAGACTTAGGGGTGGTGATTTTTCTGAGGCCTTCACGATTCTTACCATAGACGTGATAAATTTATTTACCACCATACCCCATGAGGAGGGCCTTGATTTCTTTAGAGAAAGCTTAGTAAACAGCAAAACTTGCAATAAGAACAGGATTAACTTGCTGGTTGATCTAATGAAATTGGTCCTTATGAAAAATGTTTTGCTCTTCGAAGGGGAAATTTACCAACAAATTGCAAAAGTGGCCATAGGAGCCAAGTGTGCTCCAGTATTTGCCAACTTGGTACTTCTATATTGAGAAGTAAATGATATCTTCAAATCTCAATTTATGTCTAAGATCCTGTTATATAACAGATTCTTGGATGATGTTCTGATTCATGGAAAGAGACTGAACAGGAGGCCAAAGGGTTCCTTGAATTTTTAAATAACACCAGTACTTTTTTCAGGTTCACCAACTTTTGGCATGCATGTGAGATAAATTATTTAGACATCCATTTGAATTTTGATGGAGGGATTCTTGAAAGTGGTATCAACGGGAACAAAACTTTTTCAAATTCCATGCTCCATTTTAGTAGATGTCACCCTTATCACCAGAAGAATGGAATTATTAAGGGGCAGATGGTCAGACTGTTGAGATTGATGAGCAACTCTGATACTTTTAAATGTGAGTTGTTGCAACTTGTAGGGATGTTTTTAGATAGGGGATACCCCTTAAAATTAATTTTGATGGTCTAACATGAGGTTTTAAAGATGAGAGATACCCTTTACCAACCTATACTTCGTGCTGGGATACCAGTTAAACCACCCCAACATCAGTCTGATGGTTCAGCTGCAATGGCCCTTAGATAAAATCACCTCTCCCAAGATATTGTTTCAGCCATCAACTATGCATGGCACTTTGGTCTTAAGGTTGCAAGTAAGGAAATTCTTGGCCCGAGACCTAAGATAGTTTACAGTTGAGGGAGAAATGTTAAGGACATTATGGAGAATTCTAGTTTCAAGTCTTTTATATCTAGAATGTACAAATGTGGGACATGTAGGGTATATAAGTACATCAATGATGGCCCATATGTGTCCATACCTAGTTACAGCCATTCTTTGAGCTGCCCGGGAAGGTGCAGCTGTAACACTAACATGTTAGTATATGTTGTATCAGCTGCACCAGTTTTTATGTAGACAAAACTGTACAAAGACTTAAGGAAAGGATCATTGAACATGTTAAGGCCATCAGAAACAGAAATGCTCACAATGCACTATAGGCATAGTACATGTTGTACTAATTTTAAAAAGTTTATTTTCTTTGTCATTGACAATGTGAAAAGCAGTGAAAGAGGAGGTGACTTGAAACTAAAGGTGGAAAATTTGGAGACAATGTGGCAACTTAGGCTAAATGCTATGCATCCACCTGGCCTCAATGACAGTATTGCTATTCTTCCTACACTTAAGGCTAAAGCAAATGGGATTAAATACAATTTATTTTTTATATATTTAACAACGTATATCAGCATCACAGCAGTATTTATGTTTAAGCATATTGTACAAGTGCATTTTTATCTTGTATTTTGGTACAATCATGTTTTCATATTTCCTGTATAATCAACTGTTTTTTTTTTTAATTTTTGCGATGATGTCATTCAATGTGGATTGGTCAGCAGGTAGGGGATGGGTAATTTAAATGTTGTTGATACCAACCAATGTTACTCTGATGAAGCTATTCTTATGGTGAATGCGCTCAGTCATTGGGATCTTTGTGTTTTGTGCTATTAAATCAGTGAAATCACATTTATTTTGGGACTTTTTTATTTTTACAAATCCATTCATTTTTTAATAAATTAATTTTAACAGTATTCTGAGTTTCCTTAAATCTAGAGGTGTGCGCAATGGGAAAGCACACAAAAAATCCATTTTGATATTAATGGAGTTTTAAAAACATATTGCTTAACTGGTTTAAGAATTGGTTTCATATATGCATAGTCTAATGACCAAAATTAATTTCCTTCTAAGATAAATGTTGTTAACCAGATAAAGGGATTATTACATATTTCTAACTAATCATATTTAATAAACTTACAAGAATTTAGTATAATTTGCTCCTGGATGTTTTCCCATCGACTAGTATAACTTGAGTTTATCCAGAGCATAATAGAATTAAAACTTGTAGCAATAGAATAAGATTCTACATCTGGGAGTTAATATGACCGTACTCCCATATTCTTATATGATTTCTATAAGTAATTATCAGTTTTCTATGATACCTTTTGAATGAAGTTACCCATTTTTTTCATTTTCTTTAAAAGTTTTGGGTCAGATACTAAAGCTATTGAATACATCTTTATTATCTCTCCAACAAACTGAAAGAGTAATTTTAATAAACATAGACATTTTTAGGGAGTAACAAACAATTTATGTATATATTTCCACATAAACTCTTTTCAGTATAAACTTCAAGAAGTTTGACTGATTTAAATAACAAAGTTTTATTCTTACTATCTATAGAGTCACTCAATCAACTACTATCAAAAAAGTTCCATATATATATATATATATATATATATATATATATATATATATATATATATATATGTATATATATAGAGGAATACTTTATAAGATCAAAGTTTTGAAACATTGAAATGTAAATACAAAAAAAATAAATACAAACAAAACATCTTTTTTATTACATTTTGAAGGGGGGCAAGCCCCCCTACACCCCCCACATGGGGGGCTGTGCCACACACACCCCCTACTAATTAATACACCAATTCCAAGATTGCACTACAGCAAAGAAAATGGTAAATATACTATTCCATGTTGTATGGTGCTCTCCATTTAAACAATTCAAAGTTTCACAACTTCAGTCTTACGGTGTTGACCATGAAAAATACAAAGTTTTGACACTTCAAAATTTAGAAGTAGACCTATGTATATATATATATATATATATATATATATATATATATATAGGTCTACTTCAGAATGACGAATGTTCAGAACGCCGACTTTCATATGGCCGACACCATATGATCGACATTCCAAAAGACCGAAATCCTGAAATAGCAACATTTACCTACCTGTAAATGGATCTAGGACTATTGAACAAAAGTTCAACAGTCCGAATCCACAATAACCGAACACACTTCAATGAAAGCGCTTTCACCGAAAAAGCACTTTCGTTAAAGTGTGTTTGAAAAAAACCCCAAAAAACAATAAATCTTCTTTTATGCAGGGGGCAAGCCCCTGCACTCTATGGGGGCTGTGCCCCCCACACACCCCTACTTTTATATTCTCACTCCAAGGTGGCACTACAGTGGGGAAAAGGGAATTCTCCCTTAACCGCACCATAGTGCGACCAGCACAACCAGCATATATAAGTGAAAGTGCTGCTTCAGTGAACAGCACTTTCGGTTATTATGTTTTGGTGATTTCTGCTTCGGCAGAAAGTGCCATCGGGGATCTGTGTTATGCGGGGGGGGCAAGCCAGACTGTACCGCCACACCCCCAGATATTTAAATATTCTCACTCCAAGATCGTACTACAGTGCAGGAAAGAGGAATTCCCCAGTCCCGCACTGTAGCAGATCTCCGCTATCATTTGTCAGTCTTTCAAATGTTCGCTCATATGGTGTCAGTCATATGAGCTTCGAACATTTGAAAGTTCAAACAAATGAAGGGCTCCTATATATATATATATATATATATATATATATATATATATATATATATATATATATATCTATATCTATATATATATATATATATATATATATATATATATATATATCTATATATATCTATATCTATATATATATATATATATATATATATATATATATATATATATATAGGTTCATAGGTTCATACTAGGCTATCTGCCCTAGGGCATTTATAAGCCTAGCCAGAGTGTGTTTGGCTTTTGCCACCCATTTTAAATTAATTTTGATATGCCCTTTTTCGAGGTTAGTATACTGTGCCTCTGTCTAACACTGACACAGAAATGATACCCGGGGTAAACCTATGATCTCCCATCCACTCATCAAGATTCCTCTTGAAGAGAGTCAATGAGGGACTATGCCTAACCTGGACTGGGATTTTATTCCAGAGTGAAGGGAGCCTCTGGGTTCTGAATCTGTCCCTCCAGCATGTCCTATTTATTTCAGTGCTGAGGTTCAAGTCTTTCAAGTGCGTAGCTCGATCAGATTTGGATTTTCTGAGGTGCAGCATCTCCATTAATTCCGGGTTGGACATAGCTTTATATGTCCGGCACAGATCGCCTCTGAGCAGGTGGTATGCCACTGAGTAGAGCTGGAGTTTCTTTAACTGGGCAGCATATGGCATCTGCTTGAGCCCTTTGATCCTCTTGGTGAGGTACTTTTGGGGTCTTTCCAGTTGCTGCAGGTATCTGGTAAGGTACATCCCAAAAGGGGCATTGTACTCAATTATGGGCCTGATTTGGGATGAGTAAAGAGGCACGATGACCTCCCCTGATCTAGATGTGAATCCCTTCATGATTAGGTGGGCTACATAAAATGTTTTTCTAACCACTTTGGCAACGTGGTTTTCAAATGAGAGAATGCTATCAACTTGGGTCCCCAGGTCCCTAATTACTTCTTCCATACTTAATGGATTACCACCTATGTGGTAATTTGTGGGCAGTTTGTTTTTGCCAAAGGGGATGACTATACACTTTTTGGCATTTAGCTTGAGGCCATGGCTCTGGCACCAGTTGTCTGTTTCTATGAGGCCCTTTTGTAGGATGCTTGGGTCGGCTGGAGAGTCAATTATGGCACCTAGTTTGCAGTCATCTGTAAACTTGGTCAGCCACAGTCCTTCTGTGTTGGCCTGTACCTCCGAGAAATATATACTGAACAAGAGAGGTCCCAGGACTGAGCCTTGTGGGACGCTACTTGTAACTGGTTTGGAGTCGGACATGGCTCCAGCAATTCTAACCATGTGGGTTCTGTCCTTGAGCCAGTTTGCAACCCATCTAGTGACATAGGGGTTTATATTTAAGCTGGTGAGCTTATCTATAATGCCCTAGTGGGGTATTGTATCGAAGGCTTTTGCGAGGTCCAGGTAGGCTGTGTAGACCACCTTCCCCTCGTCAATGGCCTTGGTGACTGTTTCAAAGAAATCAACCAGGTTTAAGAGGCAGGATCTTCCCTTAACAAAGCCAAACTGGGTAGGATCCAGTATCTGTAGGTCCCCAATATCTTTATTTATGAGGTCCATGATGATCCTTTCCATAGCTTTGCAGACCAAGCTAGTCAGGCTTATGGGGCGATAGTTTCCAGGATCCGTTGAGGCACCACCTTTGTGTGCACCACTCTTTGGGTACATATCCTGTAGTAAGGTTGAGATTGAACAGTAGTTTTATGTTTGGGTTTAGCTCTTCTTGGAGTTCATGTAGGACGCTGCCCGGGACACCATCTGGTCCCATTGATGCTGTGTTTTTTGCTTTGGAGAGGGCGGCTCTTACCTGAGCATCTGAGATGTCAGGGGGGACAGCACTCTGCTGGGATAGATATTTGCCCTTTTGGTGGGTAGGGGGGGAGAAGTTTGCGCTGAACCTGTCAGCTAGGATGTTGGCAATGTCTGTGGGTTCGGTGTATTTTTTGTCATTTTGGACTAATTCTGAGCATATCTGGGAATTCCCACCCAAGTTCCTAACATAACTAAAGAAAGCCTTGTGATTATCCTTAGTGTCCTGTGCAATTTTTCTCTCGAAGCTGGCTTTAGATGATTTTATTAGTGCCCGTAGTTTTTTTGCTAACACTGATCAGAGATGCCTTCCCTTTTTGGGATTTTGCTCTATCATGTAGTAGCTTCCTCCTTCTATTGTATAGTTTGTTTATGGCCACCAGACAGGATGCCTGCCTTTGGAGGATTGGGTCTTGGTTTTATTTGGGATTGCATAATCCATGCATTCCTGAAGGTGTTCATAGATTGCGTTTATAAATGATTCTGCGGTCTGGGCCATATTTATCACAGGCCCGGGGGCTTTGAAGGATTCCACCTCGGTTTTGAGGAGTGTGAAATTTGCTTTAGAGAAGTTTTTCACTGTGGTTTTCTGGGCAGGGGGTGGGGTTGGGATGTGAATACCCAGTGAGATTAGTTTATGGTCTGATCTTACCAGTGAGGGATGCACTTCCGGTCTGGAGCATAGAGCCCCCATGTTGGTGATGATCAGGTCCAGTATGTTTTCCCCTCTTGTGGGAGTGGTAACAAGTTGTTCCATAGCATTTGAGTTTATAAATTCTAGGAACCTTTGGGCTAGGGTGTTAGAGCTAGAGTAGTGCTCCCAGTCTATGCTTGGGTAGTTGAAGTCACCCAATATAATGGTGCTTGGAGAGACCTTCATATTTTTCAGTGTTCTCAGGAAGGCCGAGTGGGGTTCCTGGGTTTGGGAGGGTGGTCTGTAGCAGGCTATAAACTGGAAGGCAGTTTTACCCACTGTTAGTTGCACATGGATAGTCTCTGATGCTTTGTGCTGTGCCACCAACCTGGAGGTGTGGGTATCTTTGACGAATATTGATACTACCCCTCCTTTTGTGGTTCGGTCCAAGTTTTGGGGCCGAAAAGCATGGTATGAGGTATAACCTGGTATTGCTGGGGTGCTCTCGGGAACCTTGAACCAGGTTTCTGTTACTGCACAGATATCGATGTTTTCCATGCTAAGGAGAGTTTTCAGTGCATGCATCTTGAGGTTTAGACTTCTGGCATTAAGTAGCATTACTCTTAATATCTTATCCCTTGTGATACCTATGGAGGTGGGTTTGTCTTTTGAGCCTTGCCTAAAAAAGGCACTATGGGGGTGGCAAGAGCCTTTACCAATATCCGAAATACCAGGGGTGACAGGTGCAAGCTGTCCCTAGCGAAGCATCGTGGCTTGTCGAGCATGTCATCCCAGGCTGACAGGCATTGGATCCCCTTTGAATGACCCCAATGCTTAAGCCAATTGTTGAAATTGATCATTTTGTCTTCATATTGTGGCATCATTCTTGGTGAGGTTAAGATGCTACTCAAGGTCAGGGTCATACCGGCCTGGGCTATATGCTCAGAGAGCTCCTCTATGTCTCTTTTCATGTAGTCCAGGGAGGTACATCTCAGGTCATTCACACCAGCATGGACAATGACTGAGTCATATTTGTACTTTCCTTGGAGTGAACTGAGTGCTTGTGTTATGTGGCAGATCCTAGCGCCTGACAGGCAGCTCGCCGTGACTTTCTCCTTGTTCAGCCTGGTGAGCGGGACGTCAGTGTGCCTGACGATAGAGTCACCTATTACAAGTGTATCAGGTGTATAGGGCGTGTCGAAGTGCTGCACAGAGGTGTGAAAATGTCAGCTGTCGACATGCAACCTAAAATGCTTGCATATAATAATTTGCAAGCAATAGTAATCACATCTGTCTGTGTCCGTGGATACTGAAACGTATGCAAAGCATGTAAGACAGTTCCTGCGAACACAAAATGAAGAAGCAAACACAAATGCATGGTAGGGAATAACGGGTTCCTATCCCGCGAACAAATGACATTGAAAACTGTCTGCCCGTAGTCCAACGCAGTGTAGATAGTTATACCAAGTGGAAGTGAAATGCATATGTTAGCGTGCCACCAATAGGTACATCCAGTCCAATGGTCAGGGTCACCAGCTGACCCATAATGTGAGGGAGGGTACACAGCTGGGCAGAAGTGTCCATAACAAAAAAACATGATAAATGTACATATCTAGTGACCGTATGACCGAATTATATCCCACAACGCATGTAATAGTCACATACAATAGGTATGTCCGTGTTTCACATACCAAATGTGACAGTAAATAGAATAAGCATGTAAATGAAACAGAAGGAACATAAAAACAGCTACAACAATAAGACAACATGTAGGCTGAAAGGAACAGTATTATCCATAGCGTTGACTGTGGGTACGTGTTGTCCAGTACATTCGGATATGTGTCCGGAATATATCCCATCCTGGACATAGGAAAAGGTGGCATCCTACCAATAATTAGAACAGTCGGCCAAAATCCGCACATCATAGGTCCAAGCCGAACTTGTCAGGATGTGTTACAGTTGAACGGGTATTACTCGGGTATACCAACCATGTCATGAAAGTTAAGTATGGGCGTGCACCTATGTGTGTGAGGTATAGCATGTGGAAAGTCAAACATGGCAGGGTAGTCCACACAACCATTCAGGTACCTGACATATGTAGGGTATGCAATGTGTTACCTTGACTGTGTCATGGGCCATCAACCAAAGCAGTGATGGATGGAGTGCCAGGAATATGTGTGTGGGAGGGGATGGGTAATGGTATAATCCACCAAGGTGACACTGTGTCGTATGCAGAATAGGTGAACGGGAGGTGTATGAGGGAGCAGTGGGTGAAGCAGAAAGAAACACAAAAACATGTATACACATCTGCAATACAACCAGACAGGCCATACTGTAGAACACAATCCCACAAACATATGAATATTAAAATGTGCCATACAAATGTACAGACATGTCACCGGCACATACCCACAGATTGGTCCTGATGGAACTGGCCATATCAAATGCAACACACCTGGATGCATAATGGACTACCCAGCATCCCCTCCACAGCAGACAACCTGCCCCCATACCTGAACATCCACCAAATCCAGTCATACTTGGCCTACTAGTTTGATGCAGCCAAATCTATACATAGTGACCACTACGCATATGTAGTAGGTAGTGTCACCCTAGGCAGTTTCAGGATTGCAAACTATGTATCCCTTGCATGTAAAACCCCTAGCACATTTTCGTAATGCCAGAAGAATGTTCGTTATTGGTCTTGTTTTGGTCTTGTTAAATTTTTGGGATATCCCTCATGGGATAAGTAACCTGTGTAAACATTAGAATGGGTATGAAGGCACAATGTCCAGTCCTGTAGATATCTGGATACAAGTTGGAATGTGCAGTAGTGGTGCATGAGACTGTCCAGCCCTAGATGGTCATGCAGAACCTACTACCCAGGATCAAATACCTGCCCGTGACACACGTGTCCCAACATGAATAAGCGAGAGAATATATTGCACACATTCGCATAGTGGCACATGGTATATGGGTGATGAAGGCACTGACGTAAACAGGATACCCCCTGATCCACTGTGTGAGGGACAAGTAATGTGTGTGTAGGTGTGACCTGACCAACAATGATAGAATGCCAAATGTCCTGTGATTGTAGGAAATAACTATGTACCATACTGCATGTAACAGTTGCCTAAAGCGGTCACTTCAGGATAGAATAAATGTAATTTGTACAAGAAAAAGGCAAACAACAAAAGTGCCAAAGGTATAGGCTCACAGCTAGGAAACAAATGAATGTTCTAAACCTGCACTGACCATGGCTATGTGTTGGCCCAAACAATCTGGTGTCCCCAGTAGGGTTACCATCTGTCCCACTTTGTGAGGGACAGCTCCTCTTTGGACAGTTGTGTCCTGACAAAATATATTAGAAATAGCAAATGTCCTGAGATTGTAGGACATAATTATGTCCCATATGTTATGTAATAGTTGCATAAAATAATTATTTCTGTATCTAAAACACCTAAATGTTACAAGAAACAGAATAAGCAACTAAACCACTACAACAATAGGCTTTTATGTAGGCAAATAAGTAAAGTTCTATCCTTTGTACTGCCCGTGGCTATGTGTCAGCCTTAAAAATCTGATGTGTGTTCTGAAAATGTCCCATCTTGGCCATTTGAAAAGGTGGCAACCCTAGTCCCCAGAATACATCCCAACCTGTACATATGACAATGTCAACGCTACCAATGGTCAGAGCATTTGCACAATAACTGACCAGCCTCTTAACCACTCACAAAGCCAGTGACCTTTGGAGGAAAGGTGTTGAATGAGAATGACTACTTACAACAATGAAGAGTAATAGATGCATTTAACTGCAGAAAATTAGAAGTATTACAAATCTGACAACACGTTCCAAGTTAATAGTACTAATATGGTAGAAGTGTCCGTGATTGTCCCTGAGTTGTCATAGCCTTGTCCCTGTCACTATAGAAACGAGTCCCCGAGTATCACAGAGGTCCGTACACATAAGTACACCAACCAACTATCACATCTGTTGACAGGACTATTGCATACCTGTAGTGAATTTATAAATGATGTCTAGAATAATATTCATTGTATCTATAAATGAATGAAATAGTCAAATGAGAAGGGAAACACATGGAAGGGAATCCAGAGCAAGTAAGGAATTATAAAGTGCTCGGAGCGTATGTCACATAAAGATGCACAAGTGTGAGTAGAGCACCGCTCTTCACACCAGAGGCAGGGTTATTCCAGTGGCCATAACATCGTTGAAGTGCTATGTCAACATTGTAAACAGGCGGAATGTAGTACATGCTGCGACCACCTACACTTGTAACTCGCAAATCGTTCATAATCCATAACACCAGGAAAGGCACGTATGTGCAAATATGAATGGATGGTGAGCCTGTGAATACACGAGATGGTACAAAATGTATGTAGGGCCCCAATGCTCATGAGAGGGCAATGTGTAAAGGTGTGTCATGGCTGCAATATCAGGTGTATAATGGCTGTTATGCGTGGAAACTCAACACGGGTGTGCAGGAGAAACTATGGATATGCGATTATGGACACAGGAGTGCTAGGGTATGTTGCGCCGGGTGCAATGGAGCGGCCAGTGGAGGTCAGCTAGTACGTAGGTGTGATTCCTAGATAGAGCTTTGTTTGCATGGAGACATGCATGAATGGGAGTATCATTGTCAGACGTTGTGCATCAGGGCTGGCAGCCTAGCAAATAAAAGCTATACGCCACCCATGAGCAGAACGGAGTTCTGCTGTGACAATCCCCAAACCGGGAAAAGCAGAAAGACACAACTACATGAAGACAACAATATGTTGATGTACAGTCACAGTAACACAAACACTCATCCTATCAACAGTGATAATATGAATGTGCACAGAAACAAACACAGTAGCAGGAATAATAGGCTGCGCATACAAGTAATAGGTCGAATGACACTGTATCACATCCCAGTTAGCAGTGGCACCCCAGACATGAAAAACAAGTGACATCTGTTTGCTATATAACATGCAACATACTAATCACAAGTTCACTGGAGTGAAGTGTCGGTGTCATAATGACTCAGGAAATAGTATGCTGTTGAAGCAGAGATAAAAGCCAATACGCAAGTGTAAGTGTCCATGTCCGGGAACTGTATAGGTTAACGGACACACAGATGTATAGATAGATAAAAACATATATATACATATATCTATATTAATTTACATACACATATATATTCATACAGATATATATATATATATATATATATATATATATATATATATATATATATATATATATATATACACACACAAGCATATACTACAGATATATATAGATAGATAGATATATATACACAAACAACAGGTATTGATATATACACATATACACAAAACAAAATATATATGTCAGTGTAGATATACACATGTACATAAATAGGTTACTTCACAGCAATTAGGGGTAGCATATTTACAGCCCAGGCATGTGACTGGGAGGTCCAATAAATCAATGTTGTACCCCCTACATCACCCAGCTAGGCCAGACAGACATACAGACAGGCAATACAGATCAATACACTGCCGCTGTCCAAAACACCGATAGGAAAGTACCAGTGGGAGAGAACTGCAAGGTCTACACTTTAAACATGGATAATGGTGTCCCTTGCGGGACCCCAAAAATTCAGGGCATGTGTGAATCTGCTGACATTGATATGAGCAGGATGTAGGTGTACATGGAACAGTAGGTTGTGCAAGTGTGATAATACATGGGTAGACAAAGCGTACGACGTGTCCCGAGACGGGGAGAGTGGGCAATGTGTAGGGGTGTGCTCATACCCCAGCTGCACTCGCAGTAAGTATTTGTCACGACTGCTGTAGAGGGGTGCCAGGTAGGTGGACCAAGGGTATGCAATAATGGGCTTAAGTGTGCAGGTGCTGGTTAGTAGAGATGTAGTAGGCCCGCCCAGTGGAAGTCATTAATATTCCTATGTGGGCATAGCATACGCCTACACCTCCCAAACCTGAAGAGCACATCTACTGGATAGTCTGTAAACCATCTGGGGAATACATAGAGACCAAATCAGTGCCGTGTACCCGATTAGCATGGACATCCATAGTTATGTATCAGAATGTAACAAAGTCCAACTAAACACTTCCAGAACTAGTAATATTAGGTGAACAGGTGGCGGAATACAGGTAATGACAGATGACAACATGTATGAGTCAGAAACAGAATGTACCTGGACAAATGTGAATTAATACATATGCTCTGTAACAGTAAATGTGTCTGGTTAATAGAACCAATCGTCTAAGTGTGTCCCACAGGGTGTTATGCATTGTTCCTGATACAGTGTTCATTCACACCCATTGATATGTGAGTTCTGCTACTGACGGAAAGTGCATAATTTGCTGACCACCTTAAGTAGATGATAGCATAATAGAAGTGGTTCAACACCCGTACGCCTGTGAGGGAACACCCGTCTGGGCAGTTGTGTCCTGCAAAATGACAGTTATGGCACATGGCCTGTGAGTTCAGGAATGGAGGCTATATAGTGTGTGTAGTGGTATCAGACATTAATTTGTTGTATCAGAAACATCTACATGTAATAGGAAACAGTATTATCAATTATAGTGCTACATGAATAACCTTAATGTATGAAAACCGTGGAAGTTGTCTGTTTACTACTGGCTGTGGGTATGTGTTGCCTTGACACGTGATAGCTCTACATATAGGGTCTATAGGGCTGCCACCATTCTGAATGGCCAAAGTGCTACCTGCTCTGTAGAAATGTCAGATGTACCAGGGCAGAACATACCTACAGCCATGCATAGTACATAAATATACATATTGGCACAAATCAAAGCGTAGTCTAGCAGCAGTAAAGTTGCTTATGCTACTACATATGACTTATCAATGTGTCAGGTATACAAGACCTGTAACAAGCAACCAGTACAGACATGTACAATATGAGAATGTCCCCTAATCAGGACAGTTGCAATGGCTAGAGTATTGTCCATACCTCTCAACTGTCCCTGCATTTCAGGTACGTCCCTGAGTTTGACTGAAAGTTTAACTCTGTCCCTCTTAATCCCTCCTAAAATTAGTGACTGTTGAAGGAAAGGTGGTGAATCACACTTACTGATTAATGACAATAAGTAAGAGTTATAAACTACTTTTACTTCAGAATATGTGTATTGAGTCATGTGCTCTGATTCTGTCAATGTTTCAAATTAATAGCACTACTTTTGTAAAAGTGTCCCTGATGTTTTCTTGACCTGTCCCTGATTCTGTAGAAATGTGTCCCCGATTGGTGGAGAGGTCTGGTATTGTCACATGAGATATGCCTAATGAGGGACTGTCCCATGCAAAGTGGGAAAGGTGTCACTCCTACAGTCTCCCGTCATTCAAACTGAAAGGTGGACAACCTGCAGTAGGTATGCGGTAGCATGACTCGGCAGACAGCTGTGTTAACAAACTCATGTCACATGTCAGCATTGCAGAGTATTGCTTCCCATGTATCAGGCAGATGGGAGCAGATTGTATGAGGAACACACATATAATATGATTATGTCACTGGACAGGCCGCCAAGTCCGTACAGTCAAATGCCTGCCGTCGCAAAATGGTTACACATACCCAATCCTGTAGTCATGTAGTCTGATGTAATACGCATCACAAGGGATCGCACACACCCAGCGTGAGTGACAAATGTAAGCGGAAATGTCGGTGAGCGAGCGGCTGTAAGCGTGTTTGAATACCAGTATGCCAGTAGTGCACTGTCAAAGAAATGTGGAGTCTAAATGTGTATAAGGTGCTGTGACCAGATGTCAGCAGTGCTTAACACTCTGCAAACCCACGCACAACTGCTCCCACCTGCTGGAATGTGCCTTACCCAGTCCATATCCAAAGGCGTCGGTCTGTCCGCAAACAAAGAACCGCCCAATTCACGTGTTGGTAGCAGTACCCTACGCACATAGCTCATGTGAATTAATAGACCATGGCATATGTACAGACAATAGACCACACACACACCATACAGCGCAGTCATCCAACAGTATAACAATGTACTGGCAGATATGTCCGGACCACTGGTGTATGCATGCCTGGCCATCCTGTGTTTCAGTGTGTGAGAATGCCCAGTATGACTGTTATGCATGTTGTCGACCAACATTACCGTCATACCGTCATGTGTGTGAGCATGCCAAGTATGGTCAACTGCACTGTATGTGTCACATGTCCAGATAGTTAGTACTGTGTTGCTGACCCCTCCGTTCTACACAGACAGGTGTCATGCTGTGTCTGCAGGGTAGCTAATGGTCATGTGGCATTGACAGTTGCTACATGTCTGCATAGTGTGGGGGGACATCCAACCACAACCACAGTCCTACACAGCACCGTGGGTGGTGCACATGACTCTCACATGTGTAGGTTTGACGGGGGGCACAGCCAACAGTTGTGCACATCTGCCGCTACTGTACTGGTATGCCGGGTACTCCATGTCAGTGTGTGGACCTACCGAAATTGCTGGTTGGAGGGATACCAGTGTACGTCAGTTCCCAGCTTTAAGTACCAGCACAGTGGTGTTGGATGTCCTAGCTTACACAACCTACATCAACTGCCTGGCCTGCTGTAGTCTGTGTGTGGCTTAGGGGGTTGGGGTCATTCATTGGGCATATCCATAGGCCATCGTATATCATTTGTCTGTATTGGTCCACATCTGTCCAGCTGCATGGAACGTGTGTGGGCTGTACGGACACACATGATGGTCAGCCCATAATCTGCAGTGGGTTAGGACACCCTGTGTACTACAGGCTACCATTGTGACCCCCATATGTGCTACAGAGGTCATGGTGCCACTATGGATGTGTACTGTCTGCTGCCCTAACATTTGACCACCACAGTCACTTGTATGCTCACATACATACCATAGCAATGGGTAAATACACATTCTAATAAAACTGCCACTTTTTAGGTCAATAGACATACCCTGGGTGTGTTCTGGACTTGAGGACGGTGCTGGAGGGCTACCTATATCGGATGCACACAGTGTACCTCCTATACATGGCCGAGCACAGGTAGTATCATGTTTGGCATCCATTGTACTGTGTGTGGGTCAGAGAGGGGAAATCCGTGGGTACCTACTGTGTCAGTGCATATGCCTTGTGTTGCCTCTTTGCCAAGGGCAGGTCATACTGTGCACTGGCTTTTGCTGACTGTGCCCTGCTCAGGTAGTTCCTTCACCAAGTCACACTGTGCCTGTACAGGCCTTGGCAGTGGTGTTGGTCTGTGTGGCCCTGCCCCATGCTGTTCCTGCTGCAACTGTTACTGCAGGATAAGATTGTGTAGCATAGCAAATACCATAACAACTTGTATGCATGTAGCTTGTCAATACTGCAGAGCTCCAACGGATGTGTCTGGATACCAGAACTGTGAACTGAGCATCCCAAACACATGCACAGGTATATGTCTTGCCTTTGCATCCGCCTCAGTATGGTGTGAGTGTTCATGTGTGTGTGCATTGCTGATGGGTGTCATCAGCCACGACACCAGTGTTTACCCAGCATTCCCCACTAGGAGATTGTAGGGGATGTCCATATTGGCATTGGAGTGCTACAGCTGTGTCAGAAGCCATATATCGGAATCATCATAGCTTCCAGGGACGACAGCATACACATGCAATCTCATGCCCTGGCCATCGCATATGGCCTAGCTGTTGGAGGGTATGCCCCTGCAGTGACTGTAGGCCCTACCCCGCTCACCGGTAGTGCTACGATGTGTATGTGTGTGTAGGCTATAGCACCCAGTACCCCAGGGTAGTCATCCATGTGGTTGAACAGATGCATATTGCTGGTCTACTAATCACATGTGTTGAGGACATGTACGTGCTCACTAGCATGTGTTGACATGGTGTCTGTGAACTGGTGCAATACTCTGGATGCAGATGCCTGGGAGATACCCATGATATCCCCAGTTGTGCTGTGTGAGGTACCAGTAGCTAGTACACCTAGGCCAACACATACCATGGTATCCACTGTTATGTGATTCCCTCGGCCTGTTTGTTGTGTCAGGTGTGGCAGGCACAGGTCAACAAGCTGCTGTAGTAGGTCTCTGTCCACCCCATAGTACTCCACCATCCCCAGCCCATGTAGCCCCTGGTAAGTCACCCTGGGTCTATGAAGTCTTATGTCACCCCAGTAAGGGTTGTTCGACAGCATACACATCCTCACTGCCCCAGCCTCCTGCACATGTTGGTATATGTTGCCTGCTGCAGCCCATCTCATTTGGTTGGATTGTGTCGTGAAATGTCCTTGCAGGTATACACCGGTGCTGTAGACTGTGGACGAAACCTGTGTGTATGCTGCTTGCTCACATTACCGTACAGTTCAGGTGCGGGCAGGCCATGTCATCTGCTGATTGTGCTGATGAATACCTGTTTGTGCAGCCTGTACACCCTGACTACCCCACTACTGCTGTCATCCCTCCCAATGTCACCAGGCAGGTATAGACACACCCCTAGCTTAGGTGTGCTAAGGCAGGAGCACTCCCAAGGCACAGTTCTGCAATGTACTTACAGTATGCCTGAATCCCTCCCATGCTGTCAACTATATTCGAGACCTGCACCCGGCTGACTGCACACATACACTCCGGGGACCAGCATCATAGCCTGGTGATAAATGTGATACACTATTGTCAACCTCATCTGCACAGTATAGTCTTCTAATGAATAGTTATATGACCCATACCGAACCTCCAAATTAATAACCACTGCTCAGTGTCGCTCAGATCCGTACACAACTGGCAACAGGTGCCTTACTATCACCATATTTGATGTCCCATGGTCTTCCCAGCAACAAAATAACTGGTGTCTGCATGACTACAACCCATGACCCTGCACACTACAGATGATGTGCATTACCACCACGCCATGGCAGATATACATAGATCCCAGGTTATCACGTACAGATCATCCGGCACAAACATTCAATAGTGCTGATGTCCCCAGACATATATGTTCACATCTATGTCCACCTCTATATCTACAGATATCATATATATTATTTGTATACATATATACATGGACATATATATATATATATGTATATATATATATATATATATATATATATATATATATATATATATATATATATGTATATATATATATATATATATATATATATATATATATATATATATATATATATGTATATATACATACATATACATATATATATATATATATATATATATATATATATATATACGGTTTACTATTAAAAGGTCGAACCGCACTTCTTCGACTGTCGTATTCGACAGCGGAAGGTCGTAAATGTCGAATGTCGATGTCAGAAAATCAATCTAGGAGCGGTGTTAACATGGGTTGAGGTAGGTGTTCGTATTATTCTGAACTACAAACATCTCCCCTACCTCGACCCATGTTGAAACCCATTCCTAGATTGTTTTTTTGAGTTCGCGATTATCAGTTTCGACCTTCCGTTGTCGACTATACGACAGTCGAAGGAGTGTGCCGTCCCGCTTTTAATACTCGTATATATATATATATATATATATATATATATATATATATATATATATACATATATATATATATATATATATATATATATATATCTACATACAGACACACACACACACATTTTATATATATATATATATATATATATATATATATATATATATATATATATATATATATATATATATATATATATATATATATATATATATATATATATATATATATATATACATATATATATACATACACACATATATATGTACACACATATGTAGATATGGCATTTATATCACAACAGCGGACCACATGACAGCAATGCATTAGACAGGAATGAAAAGGAAACTACATGTGCAACATGCATCATGTAGTGTTGTTACTATCAAGGCACGTGTGTTTTGTTGTGTGACATGGGTCAGACCATTTCAAGGGTAAGAGTAGGGCTGCTGACAGTTACTCACCAGACCTATTGGCAAATGTATGTGTTGACAACCCAGTGTCTTCGCAGAATATGCGGGCTGTGGACACTATATAGGTCAGCAACATAACACACTGAACACATCCCGCAGATGGCCACCCACAGATACCAACACATACAGTATAACTGCCAAACACACACACCTGCCATGCCTTGGAATCGAGCACCTACCTGTCTAGTCTGCCACACTACAGCATTATGCAGTAAGGGAATATACACCTAACTACTTTATCACACTACAGCATTACGCAGTTACAGAACGTGCTACAGAGATTACTGAAGCATAGCACTCCCAGAGGCATACTTCTAGGTGGATGACATCATCCGGAAAGACAAAGACGCCGATAGGGAATGTATGGGGCGTGAGCCATCTAAAAGCATCACTCTGTCCCCGGCAGCTGGAAACACACACACACACACACTTGGCAGGGCTGGGAGTCAAACATACACCTAACTACCTTATCACACTACAGCATTACGCAGTTACAGAATGCGCTGTCAAGATTACTGGAACACAGCCCTCCCAGAGGCATACTTCTAGGTGGATGACATCATCCGCAAAGGCAAAAACGCTAATAGGGAATCACTCTGTCTCCAGGCAGCTGGAAACACACACACACACACACACACACACACACACACACACACACACACACACACACACACACACACACACACACTTGGCAGGGCTGGGAGTTGAACATACACAGGCAAAGACGCTGATAGGGAATGTATAGTGAGTGAGCAGTCTAAAAGGATATTACTGTCCCAAGGTAGACATAGACAAACACACAGCAGTGATGTTAGCGGGACAACTGCCTATCTATGGAGCACTATTACAACACTACATAGATACGAGACACGCCACAGACAGTACACCCTTCAAGACAGTCAACCAGTGTGTTCAATGCAGGAATCCATTCTGATGTGGGGTATGGACATCTGTTGCCTGGATAACCACCATCGCTATACAGGATGTTAATGGCCATGCCCATACACAGAGGCACATCACTGACACAAGGTGTCACTGGGCCTGCTCACACACATAGTATCACATGTCCGTTTGGAATGTACTGTGTGTCCATCTATACAACGGCGTACTGGGCATGCTCACACACTTAGTAGTAGTGAAGGGCTGTCTTGCATGCACATGGATTCTAAACACGGAAGGGCACAGTTTGGAATGTACTGTGTGTCCATCTACACAACAGTGTACTGGGCATGCTCACACACTTAGTAGTAGCAAAGGGCTGTCTTGCATGCACACGGATTCTAAACACAGAAGGGCACAGTATGGTGTTACTGTCCCCATGTACATGAAGGCCACTCACATGTACTGACCAGTACACACTCAAGATCCATCACAGATGTCTCAGGTGCAGATCACAGAGGTAAATGCCGCATTCTACTATTTATCCCTCAGACATCGCCATGTCCTTGAACCAGCAACACACATCCATACATTACCACAACACCATGTGACTCATGACCAGTGGACTGTACATAGGTCTACAGCAACTGTGCAGATTACACATGTACTGACAGGGTTCCATCATGTGTTATGCAATGCAATGATACCACTCTTCATAACCAGGTCGGTTCTATACATAACAGGGACCCTGGGTCTTACACAGCTGTAACAGATGACCGTCGCTGTACACCAAAGAACACACATGTTTGGATATGACATACATGTAATCGCAGTGGATATGTACATGGACCACACACACACACACACACACACACACACACACACACACACAAACACACAACACATATGTACATAGCATAGCTTTTGCTGTCCTCCGTGCAGACAAGTGGCTACAGCCATCACACGCATGCACATGGAAAGTAGGTCCATGGCTGTTGAATGCTAACAGTACATAAGATAGCAATGTTGACCGAGGTAACATTCCCTATGTACTAGTTACCCATGACAACCATCATATCATACAACAGTCCATGTGTTATGTATGTCATCACACATGTCCACCAATTGCAATGCATACAAACATGGCTACATGACAGGCATGTAGGACCAACATGCATGTACATGTAGTGGTGTGCATGCAGCTACCATGCATGTGCAGTAGCTGATGTATGATGTATGTCATTCATCTGTGCCTAACTAAAAA
>NC_056732.1:1426819568-1426832068 GCF_019279795.1 Protopterus annectens
CACACACACACACACACACACACACACACACACACACACACACACAAACGTGCAGACATGGACACACACACATTCACACACAGACTTACACACATGCAGTTGACATACATGACAACCCATATACTCCACCAGAAAGCACCTATAGACAACTCCAGCACTTCATAACATACACAATAGCAGGTGATGGTGCACTACATTATCACACACAGACCTGTAATTACACACATCACCATGCAGGACATGTGGTGTTCAACAGCATCCAGTGCAACTGTAGTCAATCCCTGTTACCAACATTATACATTGCTGTGATGCATGGCTTCTGTTAGTAGGTGATGGTCCTTCCCCCTGGAACACACTGCACCCATGTCCACAGCATTGCTGTGCTTATGTTCAGCACCCTGGCATGCACTGTGCACCATACCTCACAGGTGCATACACCATTGCAGGATGTGTATCTGTGTGTCAGTTATGTTTCCTCTGCTGACAGCCTCTGTGTGTTTGTGGATTATATGTGGACACATGTGGTTTGGAATGTCTGATATGTATTCACAGACGTCATCATCAGTGGTGCAGTTATGAGTGATAAAATACCATTAGATTGACAACCGACACACTTTACTGTACCTATGGTGAGTGTACAGACCATTATTGACATGACACCCTCTTCCCTGACATGCCATGGTGCAACACTACTGCATATGTGAACACTACACATACCTGATACGTGACATATGACCTAGGCAGTCAAAAGCCATATGTGTCAGTTGTGCAGATGCTGATTGGGATGCATACTGTTTGTGGGTGCATATGTGTGCACACACATATCATGATGATGTGTAGCAACAACTGCTATGTGTACTACTGTTGTCACAATACCTGGCAGGGATATAGTAGCATGGACCATCATCATGAGCCAGTAGTTGGTCAGTCAGCCTTGCAAATGTTCCCCAAACCTGCATGTTTGCATGCTAAACATGTGCACAGCCCTTGGAGGTCACACAGTACCATCACTAGTGCCATGGAGTCAGGGTTATTTCTGCCACACTTCATGACCTTGACTGTGTGCAGATACAGACATTCTTAGTGGGTTTGTCTCTCCCCTCAAGTGCGCTGTTGTGTTTCAGGATGACACATCCTCACCATCTCCTGCCACACTGCAAATGCTCAACATCTGTTGCCTACACATGTGTCATATTGCAGTATCCCAATCCAGGAACACCATGTGTACTGGCATATTCCCTGCCAATGCATGGCAAACATGCAGGTGTACAGTGGCACCAGAAAGGTACACATGGGGGTGTCATCCCTGGGTTGGAGTGAGGTGTGGATTGTGCAGCACATGTATCATAACTGCAACTTTCTGTACTTCCTCAACATGGTGGTGGTACATCAGAATGCATTGCAACACATGGCTTTGGCAATGTCCCACCATTATGCAGATCATATCTCTAGTGAGCCCTGGCTGATGTTGCCTGTGGTAGACATAGGTTCATAGGTGAGTACTAGTCTATTGGTCCTGGGGCCTACATAAGCCTAGCCACAGGGGTTCCCAGGCATGCACCACCCATTAATGTTATTCCCCTGTGTCCCTGTCAGGCTGTGGCACAGACATACTACCCAGGGTGAATTCCCCATTTCCCATCCAGTTGTTAAGTGTTTTTGTAAAGAGGGTCAATGATGAGCATTGCCTGACATGAATGGGTAGTCTGTTTCAGAGTGAGGAAATTCCCCAGGACAGGACCCTATCCTTCAGTATGCTCTGTTTAATATGTTGATGAGGTTTAGGACCCTGGACTGTGTGTTTGCAGAGGGATTCAGATTTCCTTATGTGTAGCATGTTCAACTGTTCTGTGTATGACATAGCTGTGTATGTTAGGCAGATGTCACCTGTGCCTGGGCAATATGCACTGGAATGTAACAACAGTTGTCTGAGATGGTCTGTGTATTGCATGTGTTTGAGGCTGGCAATCCCATTAGTGAAGTGTGTGCTCTGTCAGTGAACATGTACAGCATACATTATGGGTAGGTGTGTTAGATGTGTAGATGGCCTAAACCTTAACTGTTACATGCACAGTGTATTGCCAAGCATGACCTTAAACCATACTCACCGGCATCAGGCTGCTGCCTTGCTGGTATTCCAGAGGGGCCTACATTGGAATGAGATAGAGTTGATGTCAGTGGCCACAGCTGTGACATTGCTACAGGGTGGGTGCAAAATTACAGTAAAAAAACAGTTGAAGTCCACAATACTACAGATTATGCACAACTGATTATCAATACTACACAGCAACAGACTCTACATCTCACATATGCATGATCTGCCTGTACAGGTGCATACGCAACAGTGGTCTACTGATATGCCCTTGGACGTTACCTGCATGTTCGATGTCTGGTGTGTGGGTAGCACCCACCTCCATGATTGTATAGGTCTGTAGTGCTTGTGGTCGGGCAGGTGCCACCAGGCTCATGAGCAGCTCCTCAACTCTGGTGAGGGGGGAGTGGATGTTAAGGCCCACCTGTTGCGAGGTGGTCACCCTGCACTGCAGCGGCACGGCGATGTACATGGCTGAGCAGGTCACTACAATAATGGTGGACATGCTCATAAGTACGGCTGTGCATGCCGACATTATTTACCTTGCGGACTACATTACTCCATATGTCAGTGAGCTCATGCTGATCATGGCTTGTCCTGGAGAACAGCAGCTGATAGTGCTGGATGAGGCTGTCGATTAGGATGTCATCCTCAGCGGCACTGTAGGCTTGATTCCTTGGATGTGCCATTGCCCCTGAAAGACATAAAGATGGAAATATTTCTGAGCAACTCATATGGCATGGTTACTATAATGCAATACACATATCAGTCTCCCACCACCATATCAGCTCCAACTTAATGTTCACACAATGTAAGTGGTATGGCTCCCTCCAGTTTATCTACCATTGGGACATATATTGTATTGTACCACACTTCCTGCTATGTGTTTGTAGACATGCTCTCTGTGGGGACACTGGAATTGCTGGCCTGTTACGGAGTATTTCACCTGCATGCCATTGTCACTACAACTATGTTTCCACCTATGCATGTGGTATGCTTGCAATGTGATTGCTACACATCTGCCATTCTGTGTTATTGGGGATATCAATGCATGCTGTTGGACATGTTCTGGGATTGTGTGGACTGTTACAACCCACATATGTTCCATAACAGTGATACAATAGTATGTTTAGGGGATATTTGCCAGCAGGAACACCTCTCCCACCTAATGTGGAGATGTTACCAGGCTACATCACATCTGCAAACTTTCAAAAAACATAAGCCAGCACATAAGGTTCCATCGAAACCAACTTTATTGACATCTAGATCCCTTCAATAAAGGAATCTAAAAGCTTAAACAGCATACCGGTTTCGGCCATACCCTGGCCTTTATCAATGCAGTTCAAAAAATAATTGGGAAAACCGACCCCTGGTGGACCATACTTATATAGTCAACAATTAAAGTGATACAAATTCCTTTTATAATGAACACCATACATAGGAACATGGCACATCAATCACATCATTTGAGAAAAATTATAAACAAATAAACCATATGCCGTAGCATCCTAAATAAAAATAAAAATAAATAAAAATGAATAATAAAATACAAAATCAAAATAATAATGAATAATGAAATAACATACATATATTAATAAGATATTAAAGTGTTATTTTGACAAAAATATGATAGTACCTAACTATCTGCCTATCTTACATCAACAAATAATAAAGGGGCTTGTGGGGTAGTCAGATCAACTACTCAAAACTATTACTGTATGTAGAAAAAGACCTAAATAGGTCATCTCTTTAAAAAATCTACATATACATAGTCATACACATACTTCCACATATACACCTACATACATGTACATACAAATACACACATATATATATATATACATATATGTTCCCGTATATATACACACGTCTGTATATCCAAAAAACATATACAAGCCATGTGTGTATATCACCTTACCATTGTATTCATGCTATGCCTACAGACCATCTCCAAGGAGAATGTCATATTTATAAAGTAAATACCAATTCTTTCAATATATAAACAGTTGCTCATATATGCAAGCCCTGCCTAATTCTATTCCAACAAATTTAAACCAGGTTTAAATAAGCCCCCCAATCGAATAATCCATCTTTGTTCCATTTGATCAAGTTTTTGATGCCACCCGGCATTAAAACCCCTATGAAGGGTAATTTTGTCTATAACCACAAACCGAAAGATGGCTGAAGGATGCTCAATGGTATGTTTGAATAGAGCATTGGCGACACGTTTATTTTTGATTGCACTTAAATGTTCACCTATTCTAAATTTGACAGGTCTGGACGTTTGTCCAACGTAGAATGCAGAGCAACTACACGTAACCAAGTATACCACCCAATCGGTGCTGCAATTAGCAAAGACCCTTATTTCAAAAATCCGTGATGTATTTTTACTAGAAAATTCTTTGGTCTGTTGTAAATGTTGACATGCAGCACAATGTCCACAAGGATAACACCCCCTTAATCTATCCCCACTTAGGGTTCTTTGTTGTGGTATATTATCAACATGTCTTTTGTAATGTGTGAAGTGAGCATTCAAATTCCGTCCCCTGCGATAAGAAAACTGACATTTAGCCGGCAAAACCCTACCTAAAAGTTCATGTGATAAAAGAATGCCCCAATGTTGGTTAATGACATCCCTGAAGCAATTAGTATTGTTCCCATAGGTAGTCACTAACCTTATTGGTTGAATATCTTCTGTAGTATTAACATTCCTCTTATTGACTTTGTAACACAATAAATCCTGACGTTCCATTTGTGAGGTTTGACCTTCCGCTTTCACAAGTATTTGAGACTTATACCCCCTGGTAAGAAACCTGCGTCTCAAATCCAGACTACATCCCAAATAATCCTCATCTGTTGAACAAATACGTCTAATTCTCATATATTGAGATTTCGGAATGTTGTGGATGGTGTGGCGTGGATGATAACTGTCAGCATGTAACAAAGTATTGTATTTTGGAAACTTGCGATATATCGTAGAAGATAAAGTATTATCAGCAAGTTTAATGACTTTAACATCCAAAAACACAATTTCAGAAAGTTCAATGTTAGCCATAAATTGAATACCGAACCTATTATCATTCAAATAATCAACAAACTGCATTAGACTTCGCTTATCCCCACGCCACACCATCCAACAATCGTCTAGATATCTCCGCCAGATATCCAGATATGGTAGAAACTTATTGTGCTGATCATCATATATATATACCTAGCCTCATAATAACCCATGAACAAATCGGCATAGATGGGTGCGAATGAAGCACCCATCACTGTGCCCGGAGTATTTCACCTGCATGCCATTGTCACTACAACTATGTTTCCACCTATGCATGTGGTATGCTTGCAATGTGATTGCTACACATCTGCCATTCTGTGTTATTGGGGATATCAATGCATGCTGTTGGACATGTTCTGGGATTGTGTGGACTGTTACAACCCACATATGTTCCATAACAGTGATACAATAGTATGTTTAGGGGATATTTGCCAGCAGGAACACCTCTCCCACCTAATGTGGACATGTTACCAGGCTACATCACATCTGCAACCCACCATGGAAACTCATTATCTAATGTTCCTGCACTACCTTCATGTGGAACCACCTCAGGGGATGGTGGCCCCCAAGGAGCATACACAGACATATTTCTGTCACCCACAATTAGGTGCAGGGTCTTGTGCATAGGGAGCTCCACAGAGACATGGGGTATGTGCTGCATTACCTGGAGGCATGCAGTACACATACAAAAGGTTAGACATGCATGTTCCTCCTGCTCAGCCCACAGCCCAGGCACCTTTATGACCACGTAGATGCTGTTGTGACTGTCCATGGGTGGGCACCTTGGTCCTTTTGTTCCCATATGGGGGCTCAATGCCTCCACATTCCAAACAAAACTACCCATCCACAGTGTTTACCCACCATGTGTCATATACCAGCCCTGTATGCTGTCTTGTTTGTCATCTAACCAACCCTACACACCAGTATGTGCCTAGTACCCTTCACCAACATAGATATCCCACCTTCTCAAACAATTGTGATGTGTTCCCAACATAGGTTACACACCACACTCCACAGCATTGAGCATTGTTATTTGTTTTCAATTTGTTATGGTTTGTTTTTTTAATTTTCTTTTTCTCTTTCTCTGTCTCTCTCTCTGTCCCTCCAGTAGAGGGATAGAGATGGTTTGAACAGATTGCAGCATGCTTTTGTAGGTATTGCACATGATCAGGTGATGGGCTCTGCACCACTCAGTGTCCACCAGTTGCTAATTGCATGCAGCCTGCTGTGTAGTACTTCAAATAACCACTGCCATGGCAACCCAGTACTATAAATTGCTGGCTTATGTGGGCTTTGTCCCTTCACCTTTCCAGTATGGAGGACATCCTTCCTGTGTGTGACCAGCAGTGTTACAAACAGCAGGTAGCAATACCTCTTACACCAGAACCTGCAGACACAGGCCAAATACACATTTGGGTAAAGTTCCAGACCTACAGACAGCATGAGTAGTGTTGTTATGTGCATTGTATCTTGCTGGTCTTTCAGGGTTTCTGTGTACATGGTTGTTTAGCATGGAATATAGTCTGTCTGCATAACTCTCAACTGTGAGACTATCCATATGATAGCCAAAGGATTGCCTGTTAGATTTTGTCTGTGCGCCACACAGGTCTTGTCCCAGATATATCAGTGCATTCTTTCTGTTGAGTGCTATCAGTACATGGCTACATCCATTTGTATTTCGATGTCGTATTCCTGCATAAGGGTATGTTGCAACAAATGATGTAACACCAGCAATCTCCCGGGTGTGTAACAGCAATAATGCAAATATGGCCCTGTGATCCTGCCTCTGTCCTCTATATATATGCCAGTCTTTGTCCTGCTGTGATAAGTAAGGGGTTGTTAGGTAATGGCCTATCATTATTTACTACTAGCATTACTGCTATCATCTCAGTCATGTCATGGACTCCCACGACAACTGTTGGGCAAGGTCCATATATATGGGGGCAACATCTGGACAACACATATGTGCCCTTGACATTCCAGAGGTCAGTGTGTGGTACACAGTGTTTCTTGCCCTTGTACAGCCTTTTATGGGGGGGTGTTCAATGCCATTAAACTAGGCTGTGACACCTTTTCAGGGATATAAGTGTTAAGACACATTGAGGTGTATGGCTGTACACGTTCATACATTCCTCCATGAGAACAGTGGTAGGCTACAGCTTACAGCATTACACAAAGTTTAGTTAGTCAGTGTGATAGTGAGATGTTAGGTTAAGCAATGTTATGTACGAGATACTGTGACACTACCACAACTACTACATTTCTCCTTCGGGCTTGACTTGTTCTTCTTTTGGCTTTTCCTGGTTAGGTGCCACCACAGCGGAACTCCGGTCCGTTAATGATTAGCAGTAAATTTTTTTTACAGGCGCCGAGGTGCCAGCTCAATGCCCAACCTCCAGCGAAGGCAAGCCATTTCTACGCATGTCTTTCAAACATCACTCGACCGTGGGGAGGACATGCAGACTCCACACAGAAGGCGCTCCAGCCGAGAATAGAATGGGAGAACCTCTTGCTGTGAGGCAACAACGCTACCGCTGCACCACTGTGGCTTACCCCCTTCAGGCTTGACTACAGGCTGTAAATGGAGGCTGCTGACCTACATCTGTGATTGTTGATTGTTTCTCATCTTGAATGTTAAAGTTTTTTTTAATTTTATACTAATTGCAGGCCTCAGCCTGGACAGCATAGTATGTTATATATCCACAGTGCTTAAATCTACTGTTTTGTGTGGGCCCTGCATCCATCATTGAATATGTATTTGGAAATCTATGTGCTGTCAAAAATGGCATACATTATTGTATTGTACACAGATTAAAGGTTTTCTGAGTATGCAAACCTGTGTGTGGTGTCCTGAGCTTTGAATTGTGAATGGGTATATGTTGACTGTTACGTATTCACATTTGTGGGGATGGTTACCACACTACACTTTTCACAGGTGCCACTTACAGGGGTCATGTTTCTGGGATATACTGTGCACCCAGTACGTCTACAGTACTTCTACATATGTATGGCTACTATGTTTTGTCTGTGTATATGTGTATATACACACACACACACACACACACACACACACACACACACACACACACATCTCTCTCTGTATATACATATACACACACACACACATATATATATATATATATATATATATATATATATATATATATATATATATATATATATATATAGTTATATATGTGTGTACATATATATACATGTATATGTATACACATGTGTGCATATCTTCAGCATTGTAATGTGTATTCCTTCCACACTGACATTCCCTACAGTCAAATGACTTATCTGCAGGATATAGGTTCATAGGTTAGTACTAGGCTAACTGCCCTTGCGAGCCATTTTAAGCCTAGCCAATTATCCCTTGTGAGATTCAAACCTTGCACCTTGTGTTTGTAAGGCAAACACCTTAACCATTAGGCCACCCTCCCAACATTGCCCTGACTTTTTACAGTTGTATTGGCTTACTGTTAAACCATTGTAGCTGTGTTGTGGAGGGTCCTGGGGTCAAGAACTGCATGTGCTGGATATTGCATTGCACAGCATATTTATTACAGCTGTGGTGGTGGGGAACATAGCAGTAATCACAAGGTATCCCTCATTTTAACCCCCCACCCCCATTAACAGTGCGTATGGTCAGTTATTCTGTGGTGGAGGTTCCGGTTGTTTTTCCTTTTTGGAGATGCAATACACATATCTATCTGTATGTGTATATATATATAAATATATATATATATATATATATATATATATATATATATATATATATATATATATATATATATATATATATATATATATATATATATATATATATATATATATATACACATCTAAATATATGTGAACATATTTATCTATCTACCTATATACCATTGATGTGACATGATTTATGTGTGAGTCATACATTTATATGTAGCTGTGTATCTCTCTACATTTACAGATCTATAACTGTCCATATGTCCATTCATGTTTGGCTCACAATTTTGGCCTGTCCCACATTCGTTTGGCCAATTCACGTGGATGATGTCAGGAATGAGGTCAGTCGGGAATGATGATACATTAGAGTTTCAGATTTCATGTTGTTCAGATTATGTGTATTACAACAAATCACTGTTTAACTAGCAATGTTTTACATCTATAAGAACAATATTTCACATTTATCCCAATGTGTACCCCAGTTTTGTCACACTGTGTGCAGAATGTTTGCAATAAGAGGTTGAGTGTTATGATATTAGTACAATTCCCCTTATGCAGATTGACTGTGCTGCATGATATGTCTGAGAATACTTGGGATTTATGTATATCCGACATGATGTAGTGGTAATTCACTATGATTGTGATATGCAGGGTCCTGGGTTAGGGCCTTGCAGTGGCTGTTAATTTTGTTGCCTGGTAGAGCAAGTTATTCCATGGGTTATGCAACATACGTATTACTCATAACGTGCATTGCCATGGGAAATGGTATGGCTCAGTTCCTTCCCTGTTTCCCCCTCCACTTTCTCTCTGACATCCACGGGCCAGTCCCATTAGAACGGGTCCATCCAACCCAGCATGCCTCAGTCCATTATGTCATACCCATCATCCCCCCCCACATTCCTCTTCCACATCAATCATACTTTCTACAGGTTGCAGCCAAATCTAACCACACCACTACACATTGCCCACTCTCCACTTCTCGAGACCCATCATGTAAGTTGTCTCAACCTATGGATCTTCAGGCCTCCCACACATTTAGTATGCAAACATACGTATCCTTCTTTGCTTACCTTTGAGGCATGTTATATTACTCTGAAGATTCTTTTAGCAGAATTTTTGGGGTTGTCCCACTAGGGACGAACATGCATTTGTTTAAGATTAGACTTAGCAGGTTGACACTGTTTCTCCCACTGGTAGTATCCTGCCAGTAGTCTGGGAAGCAGTGCTGTGCTACACTTAGTGGTGCTTATTATTTGATTTGCATGATATTTGTCTTTTGGCATTGATTTCCCCTTCATTACATGTTATATATGTGTTTCGTATCTTTGAGTCATGTGTATGTACACTGTATGGGGTCCTGGGAACTTCTACACTTCATTACAATAACACTTCACATCTGGACTTACTGCAGTACTCCAGTTCACATATGTATGTTCTGTAGTCAGTTATGGTACATATGACTGTATACTGATGCCTTTCACAGGTTCAGTTTGGTTATACTATGGTGAGGACATGTTTACGACTACCTCATTCTTTTGTACTTCTGTGATGGCTTGGTGGATAGCTACTGGGACTATAGTGTATAGGGTCCTGGGTTCATGACCTGGATGGCTGTTTATTTTGTTGCTGGGCTGACAAAGGCCCACTGGATACAGAGTGATTAAGACACTTTAAAGCAGTTGTAAGGCCTTAAGCTCACTTACTAGTGCGTACATATGCTTACTATTGCTTTTTTGTGCTTACACCTGCTTACTAGTGCCATATTCAGTCTGACAATGATACTTCACATGTGCATTTCTTGCGGTACTCCAGTATATATATATATATATATATATATATATATATATATATATATATATATATATATGGGTCTACCTGACATCATCGACAGCGGAAAACACCGACAAGCGAATCACGAGTGCCAGAAGATCGACAATGCAGAAGACCGACGCGATGGATGAAAACACCGACACTGGGGATGCCAGCATGGGAAAAGACTGTGTAAGTATGCGGTAGTGACGGACGTTAGGGTGCGAGTAAGGTAAGTGTGGATATTGATGGTCTGTGGGGATAGGGGTGGGTTAATTGAGTTAGGGTTAGGGACTGGGTTAGGTAAGTGTGCGGTAGTGATAGTCTTTGGGTTAGGGGCGGGTTAAGTGAGTTAGGGTTAGGGCGCGGGTTAGGTAAGTGTGCGGTAGTGATAGTCTTTGGGTTAGGGGCGGGTTAAGTGAGTTAGGGTTAGGGCGTGGGTTAGGGTTGTAGATAGTTGTGTATGTGTGGTTTAGTGTGGGTTTGTAGGGATTTTTGTGTGCTTGTGTTGTGTGTGTGGTTTTTGGACAGGGGATGTGTTTTGTTTGTTGATTGTTGTTATTGTGGTGTGTGCAGTGTATGAGGTTTCGTGTTTGTGTACCGTCAGTTATTTCGTTGTCGGGCATGTGAGGTTTCTTGTTTTTGCACTGTTGGTTATGTGGTGTCGGTAATTTCGTTGTCGATGTTCTGGGGTGTCGATTATGTCAGGTAGAACCATATATATATATATATATATATATATATATATATATATATATATATATATATATATATATATGCTATTTAGTGGGTTTTGCAACAAAACTATTGGTTATAACATGCTTTGCCATGTGAAATAGACTGTGCTACAGTGGAACTCGAACCGGGAATGCTTTGTCATTGGGCAGATGCTCTGCCCACTGCACTATTGTTATTCTGCTTCATTTGCATATTTCTACCATAATGTCATACCCATGTTTCCTTCCCCCGGCCCCAAAGCTCCACATACACAGCGTCCATCCATTCTTCAGTTGCTAGCCCAGCCATACCACACCTCCACACATTGCCCTCTCTGCATGTCTTGGTACTCCTCCAGTATACTGTCTCGACCCAAGCTTCTGCAGGCTCTTCATCCATTTAGTCCACTTATGTATGACCCTTGCTGTGACGGTACTCTGATACTGGTGCAGATATCGATGTTACTTACAATTTGTGGTTTATCCCACCAGGGATGGACCTGTTGTTCTGTCAAGATTAGACTTAGCTGGTCTACACTGTTTCTCCCACTGCTAGCATCCTGCCAGGGACTTGAGAAGCAGTGGTTTGCTCACACACCTGGCCAGCCTCATATCCCAATTCTGCGGAACTGACACCCCATGTGTGACATTCTGTGCATGAAGCACACCCACACGCCCCCATGGCATGCACTGTTTTTCATTATTCTCTTCAGTATTATGCAAGACTACTGTTCTCACAGTATGCTTGGACAGGTACTGTTCTTTGATACATATAGACTGCTCGAAATACTGTGACTGAGCAATGTACATGTTTGCTGGTATTGATCTACATACCTACATACATTTCCTATACTGTTGAATGACTGTGCTGGATGATATGTTTGTGATAACAGCAGCTGATTGTGTATCTGCCATTCTACATCAACAGCTGTGCATATATACTGAATTTGGAGGTAGATTTGGACACTCACACTCCTGGGTGGGGGTGAGGACAACAATAGTAAGTTGGGATGCCAATTAGATCGGCTTACATGCCTACAGTAGGGTGTTGTGACCATGTGAACTTTGTTGTTTAAGTGGGCTTTGCAACAACACATCTGGTTATACCGTA
>NC_056732.1:1426837068-1426859568 GCF_019279795.1 Protopterus annectens
ATCAAATCTACTGAAATATTTAAAAATGAACAAAGCACAAAGTGTCTTCCTTCAAGAAACTCAATTCAAAGCAAATGACAATTACAAATGGAATCCTAAGGAATATATAATATTGGCACAATCCACTTATAAGACAAAGACTAAAGGGGTAACAATTTTATGGAAAACAAATGTGTTTAACCCAGAAATCATTTATACATATGAAGAAAATGAAGAGGTTCCTATTACATGATCAAAAGTATAAACCTTTGAACACCACAAGATCGGACTTGTATGTTCGAAGTTTTATAATTTCGAACACACAAAAAAAAAAAAAACGGACAGAAAGAAACTGTCATAAGCAGTGGACAAGCCCCCCGCACCCCCTACATGGGGGGCTTTGCTCTCCACCCCCCCCCGCTCTTTAAATTTACCAACTCTGAGATCACACTACAGTGCAGAAAGGGAATATTTCCCTTTACTGCACTGTAGTGCGATCTCAGAATTGGTATATTTAAAGAGCGGGGGTGTTGGGGTGCGGGGGGGCTTGCCCCCCTCTTACAACAGTTATTGAGCTATTTTTATTTTAATTCAATTTGCTGGAACTTCTAACACTTGTGTTTGTTGTTTTCAGGTTCGAAGTTTCAGCGATTCAATAATGTGATAGGAACCCATAAAGAAAGCCTTATGGCATTAGTAATAGTAAATATAATAATAGAACACAATCCATAGTGGTTCCCAGGCATTGGAACAGGAACTGTTAAAAACACTTGGGTTCCATTTCCAATAATTATAAAGGCAACTTAATATTAGGAGGAGATTTTAACTGTATATTTAATATTTCTGAAACTACAAATAAAAGACTGCTGCGTACATCTGCTGTAAAAATGCTTTAAACAAGTATGTAGAATAATTTCATCTTGTAGATACTTTTAAATTTAAAGAAGCTACATCTTTGTTGTTTTCCTATCAAGATCACAGATTTGGTACCCAAACTAGAATAGATAAAATATTTGCTGCCCATGACTTGAACTCTAAAATCATTAATTTCTCAATTACTCCCTGCCCCTTTTCAGACCACAATTCATTGACACTAAAACTTCAAAATGGGTACAAACCACTAATTTTTAACTCCAGAATTCCAGCATATATAACTAAAACTAAAGAGTTCAAACCCTGGTTATTATCTGAATTACAGTTCTTTTTAGATATTAATTACACCACATAGATAAATAAAATAATGATATGGGACTCATTAATAGCTTACATATATGGTAAAACCCTAACTTGTTATAAAAAAAAAATCAGAGAATGGGATTCTGAATTATTAGATCTACAATCTAAACTTTTGTCAGTAAAAGCTGAAAAGATCAAAATCATTTGGAGATGAAAAAGAAATGAGAAGTATTAAACAATAAATACAACAAAATTCTAACATGTAAAACTAGTTTAGCTTTCGAAAAACTATAAATTAATACCTTGGCCACAACTCCCAAATATCTACATAATTTATCCAGAAAAAAACAAAATACAGTCTAAAGCTAATAACATTAAAAGCATCTTCCATGAAAAGTAAGGAAACATGTATCGGGTATAGGTGTAATTCTTGATGCTTACAGAAATCACCATATGGAACATTTCCAAAAAGAAAATATACATAGTGATCAATGAAATCTAGATGAGAAATATTCTAATATAAAAACTACCAGAAAAAAATAAAACTAGTTCTGCAAGCACCCATATCCTACAAAGAAATTACAGAGGGTAAAAATAATAAAGCTCCAAGTATAGATGGCATAACTATGGAAATATATAAAATTTTTCCTTCAAAGATACTATCCCTCTTCCATAAACTTTATTAGAAATTCAGTCACAAGCTTTAATACCACCCTCTTTAGAGATAATCCTTAATCACACCAATCCTAAAGGAAAACAAATCCCCAAACCTCTGTACCTCATATAGACCTATATCATTATTAAATAATGACTGTAAGATATTTATGACAATATTAACTAACAGAATGAAAATACCACTATCCAAAGCAATAAATAATGATCAAACTGGATTTATATATCATACACACACACACATGACAATATTAAAAGAATAATTTCTCTTATAGATTATGTTAATAAAGAAAATAAACACTCATAATTGGCTTAGATATAGAAAAAGCCTTTGCTTCCCTAAATTGAGACTATTTATTCAAAATCCTAATGCTATTTGAATTTCCTGCATCCTTTGGTCATCGCCTAAAAATATATATAGAAATAATTTAGCATATGTCAATTTAGGTCCTTTTACCTCTGAGTCTATACATATAACAAAAAGTTACTAAACAAGGATGTCCCATGTCACCGATTCTATTTGCTCTGGCTATTGAAATATTGGCAGATTCAATTCATAACAATATAAAAATCAAAAGAATACATGTTTATGAACAATACAGTTCTAAAGTAATGCTATTTGCTGATGACATATTACTGACATTATCCAATACACAAGAGACATTAGAAGAATTATATATACTAATTGACAAATTTCACATGACTTCAGGACTCCATTTTAATAAAAAAAAATATTTTTAAATAAAAAAAGAACTGCAGACTAAGGGTGATCACATCATAGGGAAACAAGAACCTACCTTAAAATATCTAGGAATTAAGTTATGCAAGGATAATAATGAATTAGTCTAAAAAACTGCAATAATATCATCAATATAATTAAAATCTCTGTGGAAAAATGGGACAAAATAATATTAACATTTGAAGATAGATTACAGTTAATAAAAATAGTTTTACTGCCCAAGATCCTATATATAGCCTTGGCAATACAAATGTTACCAGAAAGGAATATACTTAAAGAAATAAATTATTGCTTAATAAAATGTTTATGGTTTCCCAAAAGAAACAGAATAGCTTTAATACATCATATCAGACTATGGAAACAGGGAGGATTAAACTTTCTGGATATAGAAACATATATTAAAGCATTAATATATAAAACAATCTCAGACTGGATAAGTCCAAATTACTCTGCAAATTGGAAAGAATTACTAATTGTAATATCAATAAATGAATTTGATTTACAAAAAACAATTTCAAATAACAGATAAAAACAATTTACCATGGCACATATTATGTATTAGTATGCAATATAACATAACTAAACCTGCTAAAACTCATATGATTAATTATTACATTGACTCATTTAGGAAAATTATTAATGCAAATATAGATTTAAAAATCTGGTTTGATCTTTTAACATCATTTATAATCACAAAGAACTTTACACTTAAAATATATAAAGAAATTATTAATTCCTAAGAAGAGAAATGATTTGTTTATTGGCTCCAATGTATCAAAGAATTAAAAGTTTTAGATATGCAAGTAATAAAAACAACATAAAAAATTCCACAACAGGACTGGCTAACTTTACAGTGTATTCTGTCATATTAGCAAGATTTAAGTAGAATAATTAACAATTCATCATTTAAAGAAATACTTAAATTTACGAAATACATATATGAAATCATATATAATGACATTGACATGAGAAACAGTATTTCAAAATTTTACAAACTACTGATAAACTATAAAACAACCCCTAAAACCTCATATTGAAAATATATAACAAAAGGACACTCAATACAGTTAACTAAAGATATTAAAACAGATATCTTATTATCAATAAAATATACGTCCTTTACACAATACTGGAAAGTTTTTAATTGGAAACGCTTGCACAGAGCATTCTTAACCCCAGATAGAATCAATAAAATTAGTTCTTCCATAAAAGGAATATGTTGTAAATGCGAGCAAGTACACAATGCAGAGTGGAACCACTTTTTTTAGATTGTGTTAAAATGAAGCCATTTTGGAATGGTATTAATAACTTTCTACAAGCTTTCTTTAATGAATCATTTTATTTAACTAAAGCTCTTGTATTATTAAATGTGAATGAATGTCCTCATTTGAATAAGTCAAATGTGTATCTAGTATGGACTATACATGTAATTTCAAGGAATTGTATAACAAGAAGATGGAATACAAACACAATACCAACTTTGGAAGACTTCTAGATCACAGCATTTTTGGAAATTAAAATTAAAGAACTAAGAATGTATCCAAAGCCATTTATCAACAACCCTTGGGGAAACGTCTTATCATTGATTGACACTATACAATAATTTATCACACTCTGATAATTGATTGGACATACTTATAAAGTAACTGTATAGATTAAGATCGGTTTAGTGTCAGGCTAATGTAAATATTGTACATAGTTATTTAAGATATTTATAAATACTATGGAATTCATTCAAATGTATTTGAAAAATAAAAAAAAAAAATTGGAGAAGAAGATTGTCTGGAGATCTAGTATCTCCATGAATCTTTTAACTCTTAAATGGGTTTAACAAAGACACTGTAGCTCTGGATTAAATCCCAGCTCATGCTGGCCTTTTAGTATGTGGCATACATGATGTGCTGCATGGTGATCAGGTACTGCAGAGAAGGTCCTTTTTTATCAGCAGTTACTGTTCAACTTCACTTGTCATCTCCTCATGAAAGAGTTCACTAAATGTAGGAGCTATAACTTCAAGTACCACATTTTGCAAAATCCTGTGCTTGTCAGATTTAACATTATGGAGAATAACACTAGTTTCAAACTAAATTTTACTAGGTATTGGTCAGTCTATGACAGTGGTTTCACCAGCAAGTCTAAGTAGATGACTCCAAGCTAGAATATCAGTCTGAATGTAGCCCATAGCATGAGATATAGATATAATAACTTATATAAATTCACACCTGTGAGTGGTTCAGCTAAACAAAAAATGACAGCTACTGACTCATTACTGACACATATTGATCTAAATATTGAGGCCATCAATCAATATTGACAAAGCAGTGGTTACATCTTGAAAATTCCAAGGGCAATAATAATTGTGATCTTTGGAACACTGAAACTGAAAGTGTATATGTTTAATATATACTAAATCTGATATTGCAATACCTTGGAGTATTTCCTTTACTATGAGATACAGGCATATCTCAGGATTAGAATATATTAGTGAGAGGTATATAGCTTAAAGCAGTGACCAGCAAAAAATGTTTCAATAATTGTAATGCTATTAACTGCAAATTTTGAATTATTTGTATTTATTTATTTATCTGCATTTATGAACTGGGATTATCTGACTGGGCCATACAGACTGCTTTCAGCAGAGGCCCCCAGGTAGAAAAGCTTCTTTAGTAAATATACCAGCTTTTTTTCTTTAGATTAATAGCTTTATAAAATAATATCTTACTATTAATAAACAGACCTAGATAACACCATAAAATGCATTATACTGGCCCTCATTAGACCTATTATTGAATATAATGCCTCCTTTGGCATATGTTTGTTCGTACAGATGCAGCAACTGGAACACCCACAGAGTTACCTTAGTGAAAGGATACAAAGCCTAAACAACACATCCTATATGGACCATCTCAAGGCCTTGTCAATATATTAGGTATCCTACAGACTGTAAAAAGGCGACCTGTGTTTGGCATACAAGTCATCTTCCAACCTAGTACTGATGGATTAAATGCACAGCAACAGGTTAAATGGCATCATAAATACTCAGTACAGAGATCTAAGGACCTTCTGCTAATCAATAGAACAGTTTGGAGGGACAGGTATATCTCACAGATGATAATGTTAGTCTGGAACAGACTTCCCATACACATAAAACAAAGTTCACCTCCTCCCATATTCAAGTGCAACTTTAGTCTATAGATGGGAAACGGAATATTTACCCAAGGACTGCCTGCAGTATTACTAATGGACAGAGGTGTCTTATAAATGCTTTATCCTATGCCTGGGTCACCTCAAATGATCTATGGTTTGATTCCAGTTATTCTCAGTAGGGGTAATATATAATTATTGACCATGGGATGGGTAAGGATGACCTATAACTAAATGGGAGAGGTTAATTCAAGCACAAAAAGGGAAATTGGCTAGGCTAAAGTGGTCCACAAGGGCAGCTAGCCTAGTACTAACCTATGAACCTATGAACATTTGCATTATCAGTACATATAAGGAAGGGAAGGATGTCATACATTATGAGATTTGAGAGATACAATTTTCAACCACACATTATGAGATGTAGAACTTTGCAGATACAATTTTCAAAATTACAAAAGCTCATTGTAGGGCAAGCAGGAAGAAATTTTCATGAGTATGTAAGAGTTGAGATTGGAAACATGAGAGATAGAGAGGCTTATCTTGTGTGTGATGGGAGGTAGGAAAGTGTGTTAGTTAGGTGGCTGGGGACACCTACATAGTCTGATATGGAGATAATGAAAGTGAAAAGCCTTAAGAAAGTTAGACTTCAACTATATTAAAAAAGAAGTTAAGTACTCACCATAATGTTCCATCTGTGTTGTCCATTTTCATTCTTCCTCAACAAGTGGGATCCGACTCAATTGCTTTTTACAACTTGTGGATACTGAAAATTCTTGAGCTCCTTTCTTAACTATAATGCCCTAGTAGCCTACCATACCTCAGATCTTGTTTGCTGAACTTTTTTCTTATTAGAACCTTAGAAAAAAATTATAATGTGAGAAACCAGTATCTGGAGCTCAAAGGTAGGAACATTGGTTCCCTTAGTATTTTCTCATTCTTCAAGTAGTCACAAATAAAATGGCAGGAGGTTGGAGGTAGGGGAGTTGAGGAAGAATGAAAATGGAGAACACAGATGGAATGTCATGGTGAGTACATAACTTCTTTATCTGATGTTGTCAATTTTTCATTCATTCTTCAACAAGTGGGACAGCGCCCCCAGCTACCTGAGTCCCAGGTGGATGGTCCTTGGTGTCTTTTTTTCTCCATTTTCTTGGGGGTATGAATCCCAAATGTGGACTCAGAAAAAATTGTAGAAAGTAGTCTTTTTAATATAAAAGTTTGTTTTTGCAATCTACTAGGGCCCATGGATTAAAGGCCTTGCATATCTCACAAGATGCATTTAAATGGGCTAGGCTTAAACAGCACACACAGGAATCTTGTGTGCCTGAGAGTGGAATGTTATGGTCTCAGGCCTTACATTTTTTTAAACTCTGATGGTCTTTCAGCCATTCTGGGAAACAAATCCCACTAACAAGAAAAAAAAAATGAAAGAAAAGTTTTGTTTTTGAAAGAAAGAAAGAAAGTGAAAAGTTACCAGCAGCGGTAACTGAAAAAGCTACCACAAGGGTATAGAATAAGAAAGGAAAGAAGGGGGATAACAACAATGGTAATATTAATTTACACTAAAAACGTGTTGAAAGAGTAAGAGAAGAATATACTATAGACTATAAAAGGAAGGGTTAGATACATATCCTCTACTTTTACTCACAAACTAACAGCAAAGCTCAAGAACTAACAGTGACCATGTCTGTATTTGAAGGCAGCAAATGAGATCTGGGGTAAGGTAGGGGATTAGGCATTATGGGTAAGGGAGTTTTCAGTATCCATGAGCTATAAAAAGTGTCCGAGTCAGATCCAAGGATTGGATCCAAACCCCCTTTGTTGAATGAATGAAAATAGTGCTTGGGGGATAGGGATGTGCCATGTGAGTGCAGTGATTTAAAGACAGATGCTGGTATTTTTAATAGTGACTGCAAATACATGTAGGATTTGTACAGTGGCATTAAGGTAGCTAGAAATGAACATTTATTGTATTGGTATAGTAGGGAGTGAGCCAGATTTAAATGTGAGTATTTGACAAGATTGGTAAGTTCTAGCCACTGTAGTTTGTATAAGGCTGCACAGTGGTGGCCTCTTGATGGTAGAGCAGTGGCAAATCTGGCTATTTTGAAATAGCATTGGGTGTGCTTGTTTAGCTGAAGTGTTTGAAGATTAGTAAATATGCTGGTAGGAGATAAACAGTGCTAGTAGCTTTATGGTTAGAATCTACTAGAAAGTATTTGAAGCTATGTTAAGTGGCAAAGTTTCTGATGAGTCTTTTTGATGGTGTGCTGGATGTGTATGTCATATTTTAATTCATTGTCATCTGTGATTCCTAGCAGTTTTGCATGTGGATGGTATCTATTTTCAAATTTCTGGATGATATTATATTGAGTATGTGATCAGTTATATTCTTGCTGTTCGCACTTTATTTTACACATGTACAAAACTTTCAGTTTACAAGCTTTGCACATCCAAAAGTTTTCTGGGTAGAGCAGAGAAGGAAGTCAGTGAAACTCTTGTGGAAAAAAAATCATGCTGCAAGACTGATGGTAGATGAAAGGAACACTGTTGTTCATTCTTGGAGACTAGATATGCTGAAAAATCTAGGTGTCCAAGATAGGAACCCAAAACATGGAGGGCTCTGAACAATAGTAAATTGATTTACTGGTACTGACATTGCGCTGCTTAGGACACTATAATTAAGACAATAGTGGCACACCAGCTTCTAGTTCTAGACAGAACTTCTGTTCCAGCCAATTCTGCTTTTTAAATGCAAACTTCACACTGTGAAACTCCTTACATATAATCCACAAAACTCTTTTGAATAAAGCAGACTAAACAGACTCATTCATGCAGCCCTCATGCTAATAAGCTTTGCAATTCTACTGTACTGCCAGGTTGTGCAGTGTTGTTTTGAAGCTCTAAATGGAGAAATTCCTAAATGTTGCAAGAATAAATGAATGAATGAATGAATGAATGAATGAATGAATGAATGAATGAATGAATAAATGAATGAATGAATGAATGAATAAACTGAACAAGTACTGCAGCTTTAGGATTTAGTTTGTCAAATTTTGTTACAGTTAAGCTGTTTAATCACAGTACTGAATGCTGCAGAATTAATACCAAGATTAAGATACAGTTATCCTTACTGCCCTAATATAAACTACAGTTGTCAAAATGTTATGAGTGCATAGACCCTGCTAAACCTGCAAGGCTGCTAACATATGGGAGTAATCCCAGATAATAATGTGGTGATACAGAAAGTTCACAGAGTCAACTGAGAATGGGCTAAGAAGTCCTGACTGACCCAATACTATGACTAAAGTTGTTACATTGCACTGCAGATCGATACTGTTTGATCCTGCAAAAGTTGTCATTAATTTCCAATGGATGGTAACCAGAAAACCAACAATATGCAGAAGGCAATTAAGTGTGTATGAACAGACACTTTAAGGTAAGCAACTGAGACAAAAGACAAGCAAAATATCTCCATTTCACCAAATAAGGCCACTCTAAATTTTAATGAATGCAGGGGTCCTAATCAGTTTTTGGTCCATTCAATCAGCAACAGTTCAAAGCATGTAAATGATATTTAGACAGTGCTAGAAAATAGCAAGCCTGATACTGTTATTCATAGTGAACCAGTTCACTAGCTATATATGTCAACGGTCACTCAGTGATCTTAAGTATTTCACAAGAATTATTCAGTAGGTTTGTTATTCTTTACCTCCATTATATTTTTTTGACTTTTCAAATGTTACAACTTTCTCTAACTAACATTCAAAGCTAAGTAAAGTTCATAAAAAGAAAATACATTACTTTGTATGTTAGTACCATTTCCATTTTTCCCCACCCTCTCCCCATTCGGACTATCATTATTCTTTTCCCCCCTCAACCCCATTAGCACATCCTTTCTAAAGTAATCAGATAATTTTTGTCTTGTTTTCATTTCTCCCTTCATTTTTAACTTCCTTCATGTTGAACAGCGATGACTATTAATTTCATTCTTGACATGAAAAAGACACCACACTCCCCTTCTCTGTCTTTAATTTCATTTAATGAATCCTACATAACTACAGTTAGCAAAACAGAACTTGATTAGGCCTAAAATGTATTGTCAGGCCTCTATCTTCATTTTATATTTCATATTTTAAAATTGCTACAACAATAGACACGTGTTTGGGATCTCAGGGAAAATTGCAAGATCAGATTTCATTTAAATGTACTTTGCTTGACAGAAAATATGGTATTTTGTTGAAATATATGCAACCATATTAAAGCAGACATGTATTTGATTTACATTTTATGTGCAGTTTCACTAGAAAAGAATGTTGTATTGAAGGGTACAAATATGCTAAAATATAACCTTCAGACAAGAATGAAAAGTGCTAACAGAATGTACAAAGCATTGAATACAAACAAATCTTGCTTGGATGGTGGAAGGCATAGGAACCAGGGTTAAAGAGGTATGTAAAACATGTAGGAAATTTACAAAGTTTTGGTATTATTAGGAGAGATACTTCAGACACAGATGTCAGTAAGTTAGTTTGGTCTGATGCACAGAAAGTCATAGCAGTGCAGTCCACAGATGTTTGGTATAGACACTTGAGTTTGAGTACAGAAGAAATAATTCTGAGTATACAATTTATAGACCACCAGGATATACTGTTTCCCTGTGGAGCATGGGGTACTTAGAGAGCCCACAATATCCATAGCTGTTCTCTGAAATGGCTCCACAATCACAAAGGCATTAAAAAATCTTTGACCTTGTCTCCTGCCTTGCCTACTTTTTGGCACTGCTCACAGGTCCTGCAGTAGCCTGTTACATTTCTTGCAATCCCAGGCCAATAAAGGTACTGCATAACATGTCTCTTGAAATGCTTTATGCCCATATGATCTGCAAAAGGAATGGCATGGTCTATGGCTAGAAGTGCCAGATGGAAGGCTCTAGCCACTGCCTACTGCTGTATTACCTCACTCTCTAGCCCTCTCTCAGGGGTCCACTCTCTAATCAGTTACCCTTTGTTCCAGTATACAGACTCTCCTTTTCCTTGAGAATCAGGTGCTTCCCTAGCTACCTCCCTCAAGTTGCTTATTGTAGGGTCTGAGATCCGATCCTGTTTCAGCTCTACTTTTGTGACTACTTCCAGCTGCCCTTCTACAGGAAGTCTGGTATCCTCTGACAGCAGTATCTTACTGTAAGCCTAGGTACTACCACTCACCTCTGCCCTTGTAGTCACTCTGTCCAAGGGAACATCAGTACCTACCAGCAGCTATAGCTCACCTTCAGGCTCACTGCTACAGGGTAGCGCCCTCCCTGAAATAGCCACACCAGCACTAGCTCTGGCTATAGGTATGGTGTCCATCTGGGTCTCCTCCAGGCTACCAGACCCACATGCCTGTCTCTAAGCCTGACTGCATGTAATTGCATGCACACAAGGTACTGCATTACCAAGATCATTCCCTATCAAGACATCTGTAGGGATATCCTAAATTACACTTACTTGCTTGCTTCCTTTCTCACCCCCCCCCCCAGTCAAGGTGAACCCTGGCCAAAGGCATTTGGCATGGGATACCTCCTAAAGATCTGACTGGAGTGGACTGCCCAGGCAAGTACTGCTCCTCTATAATCACTGCAGGCTTCACAATGGTTATGTTAGAAGTTGTGTCTCTCTTAACAGTGGCCGGTTTTCTAAGCTAGGATATAACCTCTGGTGATAGTTTGGTACCCCTGTTGTCTCCAGACAACTTACCACTGCCATACTGTTATTCCCAATTGCTGGCTCCCCCACCTTTTGTTCCCCACCTTGCCTCCTTGGAAATCTATATGCTACATAGCCCCACTGGTTGCATTTAAAACATTTAACCCTTGATCCTGGCTGTGTATCTGTACTAGTGACTTCCCTGTTAATGGCAGACTCTGTTGGGGTGGTTTTGGCTGCCCACCATGGTTTCCCTTATATACATGTGCAGCACTGGGTGTCCCTTTCCTATGCAGTGATGCCTTGCTTGCTAAGTCAAGATCCACCTTTTCCCCCAGCTCATCTGCAGAGTTGTAAAGTGCTAAGGGCTTATTCCCCTCACTGAAAGGTCTCTCAGCCCATCAGCAGTGGTGACTTGACACCCACTTACCCACCTATGAAAATAAGTGCTTAACTCAGCAATATAATCACACATACTTTCATCTGCCTTGCATCTATGCTCACAAAGCTTTTTCTGAAAGTTTCAGGTATTAACTTAAAACATTCTATTAAACAACATTCAACTCTGTCATAATTTGAACAATCAATATCAGAAAATTTAGAAACAGCAGTTACAGCTTTACTATGGAGTAAGGGGGTCAGGAACTGTACCCAGAGCCCTTACTCAACATTATACTGTTTATAAACTCTTTCAGCTATATAAATAAAACTATTAAAATTATCACCCTCTGTAAATTGTGGAAGAAATTTACTGAACGTTATTGCTTCTGAGGTTTGGTTATTCACTTCTCCTTTACCTCCATGACCCTGGAGTCAGCATCTCCCTCTCATGTTGACTCTGCATCTCCTTTTCTTCAACCTTCATACACAACAGTCTCTCTTTTTCTTCAGCCACCAGATGCTGCAGTTTCTCATTTTCTTCAGCCTCCAACAACTGCAGCCTCTCTGCTGATTCTAGTTCCAAATGTTTGGCCTCCAGCTCAAGTCTCAGACAGGTTTTTAAGTCTTCTGAGGAAAAGTTGACCTGTCCTTTTTCTGAGGGCTGCACATTCCCATCAACAGACTTGCTGTTCTCCTGGTTGCTGGGCTTAGCTGTGACTAAGGTTGAAATGATTCCCTCTTTAGTCAGGTTGGCATACACTAGTCCTTTGTCTTCGCACACATTGACCAACTGTTATTTTGTCAGATTGCCATAATCCCCTGCTGACATTTTTGTCTGCTCTTCCAGATTAAACTAAACTAACAAAAAATAAATAAAAACTATTGTGATATGAAATTCTGAATGTTCACTATGTGGCTGCTGAAAGAATGCACACCTTTATTGATAACTGCTTACAGGCTGCAGAAGTTCAATATCAGCACCACTGCTTACCAGTATGTGATGCCCCCACTCTGGACCAGTAATCAAGGAGCCTAAATCCTTACCACTGAAGTTATAGAGGGACATTAACTTGGAATACAAATGGATGCATTCATTATTTCCATATGCAGACCTCTCTGCATCAAGCACAATTTCCCTTAAGAGCACACAGGTCACACACTCAACCCAGGCCCAGGATCTGGGTGTCTCTATCTGTCTCCCTCCAGGTCATCAATAAGACTCCCCACTGGCACAGCTGTAGGGTTAGGTCCTCAGCCTAGTGTCCAAGCCATGTCCTCCAGCACCCTCTCTGTGAAGCCAGTGCTTCGTGTCCCTACTCCCAGTAGCTGACATAGAACACTCTTTGAGATTTAAGTTGTACACACACACACACATACACACACACTCACATACACACACATACACTCTCACACACACACACACACACACACACACACACACACACACACACACACACACACACACACACACACACACACACACCTCACAAACACACACACACACACATTTACTAGCTATGCCACCTTCTGTCCAGACTATAAGGTAGTATCACAGCCACCAGTCAGTTACTATAAGGCTCTTAAAAGGGTATCTAATTATACTGAGTGAAATTAATATTAATACAAATGATAATGTTGACCAAACAGACATGCTTTCAGGAGTGGCCAGAGTTATCACCAAATAAATATGTGCAAATACTCTCAAAACTTAAGCAAGTGAACCTCACAAATATATTTTCAGCACAAGCATCTGTACAAATCTGTTTGATATACAAATGACATATAATTATTTACAAAATTCCAGCTGGCTGTTCTGGCATATGTTACACATCCACTGACCTACTTCTCCTGGCATGGGTGGCAGTACCTCCTATTGTCACATGCATTACATAAAAATATCAGCCTGTAATTAGGAGGATCTTCCATGTCTCCCATTCCCTTATATAGTATCTGGTATATAGCATATAATATATAGTATGGTGTCTGTATATATGGGAAAATCAGAGGAAGCTGAATTCTGATATATAAGGGGAAATAATGGAACGAGATAACAGTTTTAAGTATCTGGGATGAGTGGTTGAGGAGAAAAGGAGTCTGAATGAAAAGACTGAAATTAGAATCAGAGGAACTGCAGTCAGCTGTCGCAGACTATCAGGTGCAGTGTGTGACAAAATAATATCAAAGAAGATGAAAAGAAAGGTGGACAAATCAGTGTTGCAACTACTGCCTCGATGTGGCAGAAAAGTTTACGTAGTGGAGGCAGAAGTAGTGAGGAAGTTAGAGGTGATGGAGATGAAATGCCTGAGATAGGTGGTCAGATGTACACTGTGGCACAGATAAAGAAATAAGAGAATCATAACAGAAGCCAGTGTATCCACAATTGCACAATCAGTCAAGAACCAATTGCAGGTACTTGATCTCATGTACAGAAAGGCAGAATATGATTTGTTGAAGAAGATTTAGGAGTGATAGAAATAAGGCAACAGGAAATGAGGACATCTAACCAAGTGATGGATGGATTATGTGAGACAGGGCCTGCATAATAAAGGCATGACAGTCGAGAAGGGAAGGAGAGTGGCATATAATCATAAAAGAAGGCAACAATTGATGCAGCAGCTTAACTCCATGTAGAAAAATGGGGAAAAGGTGGTTGATGAAGATGTTGATGATGATGAGTACCACCACTGATATATCATGCCTATACTTTGGAAATCATCTTCTACTACATACCATATTTAAAGTATCTTTAATGTGTCACTCACTTTTACTCCTATTTGTCACATGAATGACCTAGAGTGACTCTGTGAACAACCACCACTATCTGCAGAGTTTTCAAAGCAATGAGGGGAAATGGAATTAGGATTTTAGGTCTTTCTCCCACATCACATATGCATGCACTCAAACCTATGGGCAGTTTAGAGACGTTGATCCAACTTACCTCACTCTTTTTTGAAAATTGACTGGATAATCAGCAGATCCTCACTTCCTTTGTGTAATGACATCAAACATGTCACCAACTTTTATTCTTTTAAATGCCTTTCTCCTTTCTTCCTCATCTAGAGTTTACATTTGTTATCCACTAAATCTCCTGTCTACACTAGCCATACATGCATACAGTTTCTCTTGCCTCCGTACCTCCGTACTTGCACACACATGCCCTACTTCCTCCACTTACAACTTTCCACGTATGCCATCTGCGTCTGGTTTTCAGTTTTCCATTAATAATAGTTTGATATCCATCTTGCTTCTCATCCACTTCTCCATTTGTCACAGTTATCTCAATCTTGCTTTCTTCTTTTTTCCATCTTGCTGTTAAACTTCTGCCATCTGTCTTTCTACTCATTTCTGTCCCCGTTTCTACCTTTCCTCTGCTGATTTTCTCATAACAAATATTCTAAATTTCTGTTCTTCTCATTATCTTTTCTCACTGTCACTCCCTAGCCCATTAAAAACACCCAACATGCCATGCTAACTCCATCCTTTTCCTTACCTCCTACCATCCCCTCTATTATTCTTTATTGCCTGCATTTCCATATCATGCATCCACTGAATCTCCAATCCATCCCTTTCATATCTCAGATTCCACCTTTTTCTCTTCCATCCACCAATTCCAATACAGTTTTAACCTAAGAATTTCTGATAGTCTTCTTTCTGTCAGTCCTACTGTCTTCACTTTTTGTCATGGTCCCCTGCTCACTTGAATCCCATCAACCCTTCTCTCATGTCTTTATTCGGGTCTACTTCTAATGACCGAAACGCCGATTCGCCGACAGTGAAATCACCGACACCAAACGACCGACAACGCAGTTGGCCGACACGAATCGACAGACGGAAGACCGACAAGGAATGTGTAGCGACCTGGTAAGTATGCGATAGTGAGGGATTTAGGAGTAGGGAGCAGACAGGTAAGTGTGCAATACTCAGGGATGTAGGGTTAGGGTGTGTGATAGGTGAGTGTGCGGTAGTGTCGGAGCTTGGGGTTAGGGGTGTGTAAGTGAGTTAGTGTTAGGGTGCAGGTAGGAGAGTGTGGTACTGTCGGAGCTTGGGGTTAGGGGTGGGTAAGTGAGTTAGGTTAGGGTGCAGGTAGGGAGAGTGTCGGTAGTGTCGGAGCTTGGGGTTCGGGGTGTGTAAGTGAGTTAGGGTTAGGTGCAGGTAGGGAGTGTGCAGTGTCGGACCTTAGGGTTAGGTTTGTTAGGGCTAGTGGATATGTGTTGTAGTGTACTGTGTTGTTTTACGTGTATGGTGTTGGTGTTTGGCGTTGAGGTTTGTAAGCAGACCGGAATAAAGGGTCTACTTCTAATGACCGAATGCATTTCACAGTGAAATCACCACGCGGTCATTACCCAAACCCTAACCCTAAGGTCCGACACTACCGCACACCCTACCTGCACCCTAACCCTAACTCACTTACACACCCCTGAACCCCAAGCTCGACACTACCGCAGACTCCCTACCTGCACCCTAACCCTAACTCACTTACCCACCCTAACCCCAAGCTCCGACAGTACTGCACACTCTCCTACCTGCACCCTAACCCTAACTCACTTACACACCCCTAACCCCAAGCTCCGACACTACCGCACACTCACCTATCACACACCCTAACCCTACATCCCTGAGTATTGCACACTTACCTGTCCGCTCCTACTCCTAAATCCCTCACTATCGTGATACTTACCAGGTCGCACACATTCCTTGTCGGTCTTCCGCCTGTCGGGATTCGAAGGCCAACTGCGCGTTGTCGGTCGTTTGGTGTTGGTGATTTCACTGTCGGCGAATCGGCGTTTCGGTCATTAGAAGTAGACCCCCCTGAACAGTTACCTGACCCCTGTTACCCTTCACCTTTTCTGCCTATGTTAATTATTCATTCTTTAATTCTTGCCTATCCTTCATTAATCCATAATATATCAACAGATTCTCCTCCTCCCCCTTCTCTTTGCCATATACTAACCAACACCATACCCTTCATCTCCATTGTCTTTCAAACTTCCTCTTAACACTCCTTGCCTTTCACAAGAATTCCCAATCCTTCCCACCCTTTAGCACAACTGATACCCAGCTATCTAAAACCTATCCATGATAACTTCTATATATCCCTTCATTTTAATTTTATCTCATGCATAATTGCCACAAACATACCTTGTCTAAACATTTTAACCGATACACAGTTCCTTTAATATAACTGTCTGTCCAATATTCCATATTCCAAATTACATCACTCTTCCCCAGACTTAGTAAGAAAGGACACTTTTTCTGTCATTAGAGACCTACCAATGCTTCTCACAGCTATGTAAGACACTGTCCAGTGCTATCCACTCTAAAACAGCCAGGTTTCAAGAAATTGTCTCCAATCTTGCTCTTTTCTACACCTCCATCTCCCACTCTTCTGCCAGATTTTTTCCTAACCAAACCTCACTAAAGATTCATCCCTATTTAATCCACTGAACTCACTCTGCTTTCCATACGGCCTACTAGTTACACCTGCCATCACCATCCAGTCCCACCTTTACTATGGGGCAGTAATACCAACACCCTTTTGCTTGACATCTAAAAATTTATGAAAGAATGACGCCAGACTTCCATCACAAGTTTTCCACCTTTCTCATCTGAAAGTCATTAAATAAGCATATACATTTCTTCTGACTCATCTCTAGCACCACACAGCATTAGAAAAAAATTATTGCTGTTGCACAACTTGGCTCATACCCATAGTAGATATTCAGATACTTTTCATTTTGTTTAGCATATCCCTACATTTTTTGTATTGCCCAAAGTCCGCTCTATCTAGCAAAAAACATGACCTCAAAACCTGTCTGAAATTTAAATTGAATAACAATAATATACTGTAAATAAATGCAACAAATTATAAAACTTTCTAATTGTATACACTAACAGTTTATTTAAATAAGCTGCCAGAAAAGGGTTGTCCTCTCATAGGTTCATAGGTTCATACTAGGCTATCTGCCCTAGGGCATTTATAAGCCTAGCCAGAGTGTGTTTGGCTTTAGCCACCCATTTTAAATTAATTTTGCTATGCCCTTTTTTGAGGTTAGTATATTGTGCCTCTGTCTAACAGTGACACAGAAGTGATACCCTGGGTAAACCTACGATCTCCCATCCACTCATCAAGATTCCTCTTGAAGAGAGTCAATGAGGGACTCTGCCTAACCTGGACTGGGATTTTATTCCAGAGTGAAGGGAGCCTCTGGGTTATGAATCTGTCCCTCCAGCATGTCCTATCTATTTCAGTGCTGAGGTTCAAGTCTCTCGAGCGCATAGCTCGATGGGATTTGGATTTTCTGAGGTGCAGCATGTCCATTAATTCCGGGTTGGACATGGCTTTATACGTCAGGCACAGATCGCCTCTGAGCAGGCGGTATGCCACTGAGTAGAGCTGGAGTTTTTTAACTGGGCAGCATATGGCATCTGTTTGAGCCCTATGATCCTCTTGGTAAGCTACTTTTGGGGTCTTTCCAGTTGCTGCAGGTGTCTGGTAAGGTACATCCCGAAAGGGGCATTGTACTCAATTATGGGCCTGATGAGGGATGAGTAAAGAGGCACAATGACCTCCCCTGATCTAGATGTGAATCCCTTCATGATTAGGTGGGCTATATAAAATGTTTTTCTAACCATTTTGGCCACATGGTTGTCAAATGAGAGATTGCTATCAACTTGGGTCCCCAGGTCCCTAATTACTTCTTCTGTACTTAATGGATTACCAACTATGTGGTAATTTGTGGGCACTTTGTTTTTGCCAAAGGAGATGACTATACACTTTTTGGCGTTTAGCTTGAGGCCATGGCTCTGGCACCAGTTGTCTGTTTCTATGAGGCCCTTTTGGAGGATGCTTGTGCTGGCTGGAGAGTCGATTATGGAGCCCAGTTTGCAGTCATCTGCAAACTTAGTCAGCCACAGTCCTTCTGTGTTGGCCTGTACCGCCGAGAAATATATACTGAACAAGAGAGGTCCCAGGACTGAGCCTTGTGGGACGCCACTTGTAACTGGTTTGGAGTCTGACATGGCTCCAGCAATTCTAACCATGTGGGTTCTGTCCTTGAGCCAGTTTGCAACCCATCTAGTGACATAGGGGTTTATATTTAAGCTGGTAAGCTTATCTATAATGCCCGAGTGGGGTATTGTATCGAAGGCTTTTGTGTGGTCCAGGTAGGCTGTGTGGACCACCTTCCCCTCGTCAATGGCCTTGGTGACTGTTTCAAAGAAATCAACCAGGTTTAAGAGGCAGGATCTGCCCTTAACAAAGCCGAACTGGGTAGGCTCCAGTGTCTGTAGGTCCCCAATATCTTTATTTATGAGGTCCATGATGATCCTTTCCATAGCTTTGCAGACTAAGCTAGTCAGGCTTATGGGGCGATAGTTTCCAGGATCCGTTGAGGCACCACCTTTGTGGAGAGGGACCACTGTTGCTGTACGCCACTCTTTGGGTACATATCCTGTAGTAAGGCTAAGATTGAACAGTAGTTTTATGTTTGGGTTTAGCTCTTCTTGGAGTTCATGTAGGATGCAGCCCAGGACACCATCTGGTCCCATTGATGCTGTGTTTTTTTCCTTTGGAGAGGGCAGCTCTTACCTGAGCATCTGAGATGTCAGGGGGGCAGCACTCTGCTGGGATAAATATTTGCCCTTTTGGTGGGGGGGGGGGAGTTTGCACTGAACCTGTCAGCTAGGATGTTGGCAATGTCTGTGGGTTTGGTGTATTTTTTGTCATTTTGGACTAATTCTGAGCATATCTGGGAATTCCCACCCAGGTTCCTAACATAACTAAAAAAAGCCTTGTGATTATCCTTATTGTCCTGTGCAATTTTTCCCTCGAAGCTGGCCTTAGACGATTTTATGAGTGCCCGTAGTTTTTTGCTAATACTGATCAGAGATGCCTTCCCTTTTTGGGATCTTGCTCTATCATGTAGTAGCTTCCTTCTTCTATTGTATAGTTTGTTTATGGCTGGGGTCCACCAGGCAGGACGTCTGTCTTTGGAGGATTAGGTCTTGGTTTTATTTGGGATTGCATGATCCATGCATTCCTGAAGGTGTTCATAGAATGCGTTTATAAAGGATTCTGCGGTCTGGGCCGTATTTTCCACAGGCCCAGGGGCTTTGAAGGATTCCACCTTGGATTTGAGGAGTGTGAAATTTGCTTTAGAGAAGTTTTTCACTATGGTTTTCAGGGCAGGGGGTGGAGTAGGGATGTGAATATCCAGTGAGATTAGTTTATGGTCTGATCTTACCAGTGAGGGATACACTTCTTGTCTGGAGCATAGAGTCCCCATGTTGGTGATGATCAGGTCCAGTATGTTTTCCCCTCTTGTGGGAGTGGTAACAAGTTGTTCCATAGCATTTGAGTTTATAAATTCTAGGAACCTTTGGGCTAGGGTGCTGGAGCTAGAGTAATACTCCCAGTCTATGTTTGGGTAGTTGAAGTCGCCCAGTATAATGGTGTTTGGAGAGACCTTCATATTTTTCAGTGTTCTCAGGAAGGCCGAGTGGGGTTCCTGGGTTTGGGAGGGTGGTCTGTAGCAGGCTATAAACTGGAAGGCAGTTTTACCCACTGTTAGTTGCACATGGATAGTCTCTGATGCTTCGTGCTGTGCACCAACCTGGAGGTGTGGGTATCTTGAACGAATATTGATACTCCCCCTCCTTTTGTGGTACGGTCCAAATTTTGTGGCCGAAAATCATGGTATGAGGTATAACCTGGTAGTGCTGGGGTGCTCTCTGGAGCCTTGAAACAGGTTTCTGTTACTGCACAGATATTGATGTTCTCCATGCTAAGGAGAGTTTCGAGTGCGTGCATCTTGAGGTTTAGACTTCTGGCATTGAGTAGCATTACTCTTAGTTTCTTATCCCTTGTGATACCTATGGAGGTGGGTTTGTCTTTTGAGCCTTGCCTAAAAAAGGCACTATGGGGGTAGCAAGAGCCTTTGCCAATATCTGAAAGCCCAAGGGTGACAGGTGCAAGCCGTCCCTAGCGAAGCATCGTGGCTTGTCAAGCATGTCATCCCAGGCTGACAGGCATTGGATCCCCTTTGAATGACACCAGTACTTAAGCCAATTGTTGAAATTGATCATCTTGTCTTCATATTGTGGCATCATTCTTGGTGAGGGTAAGATGCTACTCAAGGTCAGGGTCATACTGGCCTGGGCTACATGCTCAGAGAGCTCCTCTATGTCTCTCTTCATGTAGTCCAGGGAGGTACGTCTCAGGTCATTCACACCAGCATGGACAATGAGTCATATTTGTACTTGCCTTGGAGTGACCTGAGTGCTTGTATTATGTGGCATCCTAGCACCCGACAGGCAGCTCACCATGACCTTCTCCTTGTTCAGCCTGGTGAGTGGGACGTCAGTGTGCCTGACGATAGAGTCACCTATTACAAGTGTATCAGGTGTGTTGTTTAGCCTTAAGGGCTGTGACTGTTCGGCATACTGGCTTTGTGAGCTATGTGTTGCATGTGTTTTGTTTTGGGGTAGCGGTTGCTTGGGTGTCTGCTTTGGAGGTCTCTGTTGCTTAGGCAGATTTTTATTTAGAGCATCCGAGTATGTTTTTGTGTGTTTTTGTGTTTTGTTTTGTTTGCTGTCGTGGTATGTCTATGTGAGACTGGAATTCTAGTGAGTGTGGTTTCCTTCTCCTCCTGACTCATTTCGCCAGTACTGAGTTGAGAGAGCTTAGCCTCCAGTATGGCTATATGGTTGCATCTCTCACATGTTTTGGAATTTGTTGGGAGGAGGAGAGGGTTGTCTGTGTACATGAGGCAGTTGTAACATTGCTTCAAGATTCCCAGATTCACCAGTTGAACCGGAGAGGAGATTGACAACTGACCTTTGGACATGCTAGAATAGTACTGGGAATTCATTTATAATTGAAAAAAAAGGGTCAATGGGTAATGAGGTACTCAAGGGGAGTTTGTGAGGGTGTAGTGCTTTTAATATTTTAGTGCTGACTTATATAATTGCTTTAGTGAGCAAGTGCCAGGTAACTTAAATGCAATGTGTTTCAGGTAACTTAAATGCAAAAACGACAAACAGTAACTTTCTTTCAAGTGAAACAAGGAAATAAGTACAGTAAGCAATACAGATATCACTAGGGATCCACAGAAGCGCTGAAAAGCCGCATTTTAGGTGGAATTAGCGTTTCAGGGAAATAACAAGCAAACAAACAAGCAGCATACAAATAAAGCTAGATTCAACAGGTCTGGATCTAGTCTATGATACAGCAAACAAGGAGTGCCAATTTCAGTAAGAAACAGTTCAAATATGCAGGCACTATAAGCCTTTATCCAGAAATTCCCAGCTCAGAAGGGCAGCCTCTCCTCCCACAAGAGTGCAGACCACAAACCCTTTTAATGTAAAATGACTGGCCTGAAGACCAAGTGCTTAAACCAGAATTAATACACTTTTAGAATAACGGACACTGAGCCCTCAATCAGCAGTTCCCAACTTAGAAGAATGTAAGCTACATGTTCTGCCACTACAGTGCAGACCACAAACCTTCTTAATGTAAAACAACTGGCGTGAAGCCCAAGTGCTTAAACCAGAATTAATACACTTTTAGAATAACAGACACTGAGCCCTCAATCAGCAGTTCCCAACTTAGAAGGATGTAAGCTACCTGTCCTGCCACCACAGTCTAGGCCACACAACTTCCTAATGTAAAACAACTGGTCTGAAGCCCAAGTGCTTAATCCAAAAGACTTAGAATGATAGCTA
>NC_056732.1:1426864568-1426897068 GCF_019279795.1 Protopterus annectens
ATCTGTTTATTGTTGTGGCGAGGTTTAGCTCACTAGAGCGCGTGGCTCACAGTGACTTGGATTTATTTAGTTGGAGCATGTCCATCAATTCTGAGTTGGACATAGCTTTGTAAGTCAGGCAGAGATCACCTCTGAGTAAGCGATATGCCACTGAGTACAGCCGGAGGTTTTTCAATCGGGCTGCATAGGACATATGTTTGAGGCCAGTAATCCTCTTGGTGAGGTGCTTTTGTGGTCTTTCAAGCTGTTGGAAGTGTCTTGTGAGGTACATCCCAAATGGGGCATTGTACTCTATGATGGGTCTGATGAGTGATGAGTAGAGGGGTACTATAGCCTCTTTATTTCTAGATGTGAATTCCTTAGTAATTAGATAGGCCACATAGAAGGATTTCCTAACTACTTTGGCAGTATGATTGTCAAAGGAGAGATTACTATCTACCTGGGTCCCCAGATCTCTTATTACCTCTTTTGTATTAAGGGGGCTGCCACCTATGTGGTAATTCATGGGTGTTTTGTTTTTCCCAAATGGGATGGCTATGCATTTTTTGGCATTTAGCTTGAGGCCATGACTTTGACACCAGGTGTCTGTCTCAGTAAGACCTTTTTGGAGGATGTCCATGTCAGCCGGAGAGTCAATTATGGCTTCCAGTTTGCAGTCATCGGTGAACTTGGTTAGCCATAGTCCTCCTGTGTTTGCCTGTACTTCTGAGAAATATGTGCTGAACAGTAGGGTTCCCAGAACAAAGCCTTGTGGGACACCACTTGTGACTGGTTTAGAGTCAGACTTGGAGCCCACTATTCTTACCATGTAAGATCTGTCTGTAAGCCATTTGGCAACCCATCTTGTGACGTAGGGGTTTATGTTCAGGCTGGTGAGTTTTTCTATAATACCCGAGTGAGAAATGGTGTTGAACGCCTTGGTGAAATCAAGGTAGGCTGTGTGAATCACCTTTCAATCATCTATGGCCTTGGTAATTGTCTCAAAGAAGTCAACCAGGTTTAGTAGGCATGATCTGCCCTTATCAAAGTCAAACTGGGACGTGTCAAGTGTTTGGTGGTTCCCAATGTCTTTGTTAATGAGTTCCATGATGATGCGCTCCATAGCCTTGCAGATCAGGCTAGTCAGGCTTATGGGGCAATAGTTACCAGGGTCAGTTGTGGCTCCTCCTTTGTGGAGCGGAATAACCATTGCTGTGTGCCATTCTATGGGCACATAGCCTGTGGAGAGACTGAGGTTGAACAGTGTGTTTAGGTGGGGGGTTAGTTCATTCTGTAGTTCATGCAAGACGCAGCCTGGGACACCATCTGGCCCCACTGATGCTGTGTTTTTGACTTTTGAAAGGGCTGTTTTCACCAGTGCTTCTGTGATTTCTGGGACACTACACTTTTCCAGTATTGTTGTGGGCCCTTTTGAAGGTGAGAGGGAGGTGAAGTTTGTACTGAATCTATCTGCCAGTATGTTGGCAATATCAGTAGGTTCAGTATATTTTGTGCTATTTTGCACTATCTCAGAGCATATCTGTGAGTTGCCACTCAGATTCTTGACATAGCTAAAGAAGGCTTTGTGGTTATCTTTTGAGTCATTGGCTATTTTTCTTTCGAAGTTAGCCTTGGATGATTTTATGAGGGACCTAAGTTTCTTACTGATACTGATCAGGGATGTCTTTCCTTCTTAAGATTTGCTTTTTTTTCTGAACTAGATTCCTCCTTTTGTTGTATAACCTGTTTATGGCAGGGGTCCACCAGACTGGTTTCCTTCTCTTAGGGGAGTGAGTCTTGGTTTTGCTAGGGATGGCACTATCCATGTATCCTTGTAGGTGCTCATAGAGTACAATTGTAAAGGATTCTGAATCTTGGGCAGTGTTATCCTTTAGCGTGGGGGCTGTGAAACTTACCAACTCTAACTTAAGTAAGGTGAAGTTTGCTTTAGAAAAGTTTTTCACTGTGGTTTCCTTTGTTGGGGGTGGTGGTGGGGTGTGGACATCCATAGTGATTAGTTTATGGTCTGATCTAACCAGTGACGGGTTGACCTCTGGTACGGAGCACCTGTCACCCATGTTGGTGATGACCAGGTCCAATATGTTGTGGCCTCTGGTAGGGGAGTTTACCAGCTGATCCAGGGCATTTGAGTTGATAAATTCCAGGAAGCGCTGAGCCTGGGAGTTTGTACTCAAGTAGTTTTCCCAGTTAATGGTAGGGTAATTGAAATCTCCCAAGATCGGGGTGTTCGGTAGGACCTTCATGTTTTTCAGTGTCTCCAGAAAGGCGGAGTGGTGGTCCTGGGTCATGGTGGGTGATCTTTACCAGGCCACAATTTGCATTGCAGATTTGCCCGATGTTAGTTGCACATGGATGATCTCAGGGTATCATGCTGCGCCACTAACCTGGAGGTGTGGGTATCCTTGATGAATATGGATACACCCCCTCCTTTTGTATTTCGGTCCATGTTCTGTGGCTGAAATATGTGGTATGAGTTGTAGCCCAGTAGTGCTGGAGTGCTTTCTGGAGCCTTGAACCAGGTTTCAGTTACTGCACAGATGTCAACGTTCTCCATACTTAGGAGTGCTTCGAGCGCATGCATTTTGAGATTTAAACTCCTGGCGTTGAGTAGCATAACCCTCAGTTTTTTACTTGTGCTGTTTACGGAGGTGGGTTTGAATTTTGAGCCTTGCCTAAAAAAGGCACTATGGGGGCAGCAAGAGCCTTAGCCAGTATTCGAAAGCCAAGGGGTGACAGGTGCAAGCCCTCTCTTGCGAAGCAACGCAGCTTGTCGAGCATGTCATCCCAGGCTGACAGACACTGGATCCCCTTTGAATGACACCAGAAGCTTAGCCAGTTGTTGAAATTGATCATTTTTTCTTTATACTGAGATATCATTCTTGGTGAGGGCAGGATGCTACTCAGGGTCAGGGTCATAACCGCATGGGCTACATGATCAGAGAGCTCTTCCATGTCTCTTTTCATGTAGTCCAGGGAGGTATGGCTCAGGTCATTCACACCAACATGAACAATGACAGAGTCATATTTGTACTTGTTCTAGAGTGACCTGAGTGCTTGTGTTATGTGGTGGATTCAGGCTCCCGACAGGCAGTAACCTTCTCCTTGTCCAACCTAGTGAGTGGGGCGTCAGTGTGCCTGACTATTGAGTCAAATATTACTTGTGTATTAGGTATGTTATTTTGCCTTAAGGGCTGTGATTGTGCAGCGCATTGATTTTGTGTTTTATGTGTTGTCTGGTTTGTGACGGGAGGTGCAGATTTTGTGGGTGTCTGCTTTGGAGCTCTCTGATGCTTTTGCAGGTTTTTATTTAGAGCTTCCGAGTATGATTTTGTGTATTTATGTGTATCTTTTTCCAGTGCTGGTTTAGTAGGTCTATGTGAGGCTGGAGGTGTGGTGCAAGTGTTAGCATTCTCCTCATGACTGTCTGTTCCAGTCTTGGGTGGAGATACCTTAGCCTCCAGTTTGGCTGTATAATTGCATCTCTCACATATGTTAGTGTTTTGTGGTAGGAGGAGAGGGCTGTCTGTGTACATGAGGCAGTTGTAACATTGCCTCAGGATATCCAAATTCACCATCTGGACTGGAGAGTACACCTGAAGTTGCCCTTTGGTCATGCCTGAATAGTAGTGTGAGCTGCTTAGTCACTTGGTTGGTGAGGGGTGGATAAAGAGCCTTGCCCTGCTGGGCAGTCAAATGTCGGGGTATATTAGTGCTTGCTATTAGGTATGAGCAAGTGCTGGACTGTATGATGCTTTTTGAGTGCTTAGGTTGAGAGTTAGACTAGTTTCAAGTGAAAAACTGAAGGAGACTTAGTGGAGCCAGGAATAATTTAACCCTAGCTAACCGGTGCTGTCCGGCGCACAAAACCATTCAACGTGTTTATTAAACTACTAACTTCTGGGCTGGAACCACTCCTCCAGGGACAGATGGCTGCTCAAAGTTCCCCTCTCTCACAGGTGAACAGAGAAACTTCCCTCTATCCAAGTAAGGTATGGGCAACTCAGAAACTTGTAACACAGCCCTGAATTCAGCACTAGCCTGAAAACTGGACTATACTAGCTTAGAAAGGTGGGAAACAAGAAATTTATGTATTCATTTTTTTTGAAAAGATAAGGCAAAAACAGTAAAAAGTACACTTAAAACATCTTTAAACAACTACAAGTGATCAGAAAAGGCTATCGCACTTTAGTGTGTAGCCTACAACAGTTAAACAATTTATTTAAACAAAAACAACTTTTTAAAAGTGCAGGCAGTCAAATAAGTACAATATGTGAAAAAAAACAAGCTTTTAAATCACAATAAGTGCTGGAAAATCAGCGTTTAGGCAGAAAACAGTTAAGTACAGCAAGAAAATACAGAAAACTGATACTCAATCACTCCAAAGTCTCTCTTTTAAGCTAGAAGGCTTATATCAGTTTAAGGCTTTCTAGTGCTTTCCAGTAGGTTAGTTACAGGAAAGATGGGAAACAAGCGCAGAAGTGACCTTTTAAACCAGAAAGTTAAAAGAGATGGACAACTTCCCGAATGGTCAATAAACTACAATTCCTGGGCCAAGAACCACTCCTCTTGTGGTAGAGAGGCTACCTAGTACTTACCACTCCCACTGATAAGCTAGAAGGCTGCACTCCAACACAAGGGCTTGGGGGGCTCAGAAGCTTACAAACAGTCCTGGATACAGCAAATCTGTACCTGGACTAGACTAGCTACGAGAAAGGTGGAGATCAAGCACAAACACGGGCTTTAAAACCAGAAAGTTGAGAGAGATGAAAAAAAACTGCCCAAACGGCCAAAAATCTACAATTTCTGGGCCAGAACCACTCCTCTTGTGGTAGATAGGCTACCTAGTGCTTACCACTCCCAATGATAAGCTAAGGCTTCCCTCCAACACAAAAAGGCTTGTGGGGTCCAGAAGCTTACCAACAGTCCTGGATACAGCAACTCTGTATCTGGACTAAGCTAGTAACAGGAAAGGTGGGAAATAAGCACAAGTGTGGCTTTTAAACCAGAAAGTTGAAAGAGATAGGAAAAACTGCCCAAACAGCCAGTAGCTACAATTTCTGGGCCAGGAAACACTCCTCTTGTGGTAGATAGGCTACCTAATGCTTACCACTCCCACTGATAAGCTAGAAGTTTTCTCTCCAACACAGAAAGGCTTGGGGGCTCAGAAGCTTACAAAGAGTCCTGGATACAGCAAATCTGTACCTGGACTAGACTAGTAACAGAAAAGGTGGGGAACAAGTGCAAACTCAGGCTTTTAAGCCAGCAAGTTGAAAGAGATGGAAAACTGCCTAAACGGCCAATAAACTACAATTTATTGGCCAAAACCCACTCTTCCCATGGTAGATAGGCTACCTGATGCTTACCACTCCCACTGATATATCTGTGTGTGTGTGTGTGTTTTCGTGTGTATTTTGCATTTGAGATTGTGATATATCTCAGCCTGGGAATTTGCCCTTTCCCAGCTATTATGTGATCTTACAGTTGTTATAAATAATTAGCAGGTGATGAAGACAGACTTGACTCACTGGAAAAACAGTGGTTGGTTTTATTTTTTTTTCCATATTTTTAGATTTGATCTAATAAGATAACTTTTTTGTATTCTCTCTTTGAAGGAAACAATATTTGATTAAAGAATCATATACATTCATACATGGATTTTATTTACTTTGCCATGTTGTCTTTCATCATTTATATTTAATTGCAAGCTTGTCAGTAGTAACCAGTTCAGTGACTGAGACTCACAGAGACCTACAATCCCCCGGATTTACGAAGCCAGTTAGAGCGTGCAGGAATAGTTTGAGTTATTTTCGGCAATATGGCCGACATGTGATCCAGGAACAAGCTCCCGGGATGTGCACGTGAGCTCTTAGTCTAATCCTGCACAGGCTGAGTCCCTGTATGCAAATCACCCTCATTTGTAGGTGAAAACCATGCAAATTAGGGTAATTTGTGATCCAGGAAGCAGGCAGTTGTCAGTGCAGGATGAGTGCAGTCTGCAGAAATGTACTCAGTTAATAACCGAGTACGTTTCTGCAAACTACAAAATGGAGCTATAACAGCACCAAATAAAGGCTGCATATCATTGATGAAGTATGTCAATGGCCAAGTAGAAGGCCATTGACAATGCAAAATGTGTAAAAATTAAAAAAAACAACTTTTAAATTCCTTTCGTCGATCTTGCCTGTTTAAGCATAGGGCAGTGGCGCGCAAACGGGATTTATTTATTTATTTATTTAGTTGTAGTTGTTTTACCAGGATAGTCCATTGGGCCAAAAAAGATCCCATTTTCAATGGAGTCCTGGGGAGAAAAGCTCCAAATACAAGCAAAGATTACAGTCATGGTTTTAGGTTACATTACATACAAATACTACAGAATAGTAAAAAACAATTACATTAGAAAGAACATTGTGTTTTAAATTAAATAAAAAGCATTACATTTTAGAGAACATTGCATTTTAAAGGTATATTTTCTGAAGGAAATAATACAATTTATAGATTCTAAGCAGCTTGTTGCTCATGACTTAGCACATGCTAGAGCAAGCTGTAAGAATTAGAGAATGAAGTGAAGTAGATGTTGCCAGTGTAAAGTGGAGAAGGGATTATGTGGGGTGGGAGCAGGAGCATCCCCACAGGGATATTAGATGTGAGTGAAGTGATCTTTTGAATAAAGATTGATTTGTGGTGATGGGGATGGATGGTGGTAGGGAGTTCCAGAGGTGTGCAAGGGCAAAGGATAGAAGATTTTTACCTGTGGGACGAGTTGGTTTATACAGTTCTATTATGTTTTGGTTGTTAGATCTCAGTAGTCTATCTGGGAGGGACATTTGAAAGGTAAAGGAGAGGAAGGGACAGAGGGAGGGGTTGAAGATGAGTTTGTGACCAAGAGTGAGTTGTGTGTAGGTGAGATGATTGGATAGTTCTAACCAAGTTAGTTTGTGGAGGGATACACAGTGGTGAGTGGAAGACTTATGGCTGGTGGCGAGCTTGGCAATTTTGTTATAGCAAGAGTAGAGTCATGTCTTAACAGAGGACTGTTGGTTAGTTAGGAGTGGGGCACCATAGAGAAGAGAAGGGATGAGAAATGTGGTAGAGAGGGTAAATTTAGTGGAAGGGGTGAGGTAGTGATTTTGGCGGTAGAGCATGCCAAGTTTTTGGTGTTTATTTTTAATATTTAGTTGCAGGTGGGAGTTGAATTTGAGCTGGTTGTCAATGAGGACCTCTAGTAGCTTGGCCTCAGATACCAATTTGAGAGATGTGTTGTTGTGGCAGGAGATGGAGTATTTGCTTATATTGATGGAGGTGGCTTTAGAGGGGTAAATACCATTAGTTTGGTTTTTGAGGCATTGAGTGCTAGGTGATTTTCTTTCATCCACTGTTCTGTGGTTGAGAATGCATCTTGGGTAAGCTTCAGGAGTGTGGGGATGGAGGTGGCAGAACAGATTATAGTTGAATCATCTGCGTATTGGATAAGATTTGTGTAAGGGATGGAGTGGTGGAAGTCGTTTATAAATATATTGAAAAGGAGGGGACCCAGGATGGATCCCTGGGGAACACCGCTGGGGTTGTTAATGAATGAGGAGGTGGCTTTGTTCCATTTTACTGCTTGTTGTCTGTTGGAGAGGTAGCTGTTTAACTAGTTTATAGAGGAGGGGTATAGGTTTAGTTTAGAGAGTTTAGCAAGAAGAAGACTGTGAGAGGTGGTGTCAAAGGGCTTAGAGAGGTCAAGTAGGAGAGTAAATACAATGCTGCCAGAGTCCCGTGCTTTATTTACAATTTCAAGGAAGGAAAGCAGGGCAGTCATAGTGCTGTGTCCTGGTCTAAATCCATGTTGTGTGGGAGCTAGTAGGTGATTGTCAATAAGATAGGGTAGCAGTTGTAGATGGATGCACTTTTCTAGAATTTTGGAGATGGGAGATAGGATGGCGATAGGATGGAAATTAGAGATATTGTTATTGTTGCCTCCTTCATGTAAGGGTATGATAAAAGTCTTTTTCCAAATCTGGGGTACAAGACCTTCTTGGATAGAGCGATTGACTAGAATACTGATGGTGAAGGCAATGGCTTCTGCGGCTATGCTTAGAAAGTATGATGGAATGTTATCAGGGGCATTTGAACATGGTTTCAGTTTCTGGAGGAGTTTTGTTTTATGGTAGATGTGGGTATGGGGTTTACTGAGAAAGGTAGGGGCTGAGAAGAGAGGGTGTTAGAGAGTGGTGATGATGGGGAAGATATGAAAGGAGATGCAGAAGTGGAGGGTGAAGTATTGTTAGAGAAGGGTGGAGGAGAAGTGGAGGGTGTAGTGTTTGGGAAGGATGAGGTTAGTTTGGAAATGGAGTAGATGAAAAAGGAGTTAAATTTTGTCGCTAGATCTATGTTTAGTGCATTAGGGTTAGGGCTGGGGTTTTCTATTTTGCCGGTATTAAGGAGGGTGGAGATACCTTTCCAAAATTTTTGTGGATTTGTTTTAAAGCAAGGAGAAATAATTCTGTCAGTCTGCAGTGATAAGCTTTTTGACTTTGTTATGGAGTGTTTTGTATTCATTAAGTGTGGAGGGAGACTGGTGAAGTGCCCATGCTTTATCTCTAAGGTACATATAGCTAGTGTGTTTTTGGTTAGCCAGGGGGCAGTTTTGATTTTTATTCTTTTTGATTTTATGGGGGCATGGCAATCTAAGAGGTTTAAGAAAGTTGAGTTGAAGTAGGCAACTTCATGTTCTAGGGGTAGAGTTTTTAGAAGGTTCTTGTTTATTAATTTTAGGGAGTTAGAAAAGGTATCTGGGTTGATGTTTTTTAGGTTGCGAGTAGTGATATAGTTGTGAGTTTGATGTAAGGGTGAAGGAAGCCGGTGTGTGAAAGTGGGGAGGTGGTCACTGAGGGAATCGGAAAGGGTGCCACGGTTAGAGAAATTCTGAGGGTGGGAGACTAAGATCCAGTTTAGGGTGCTGCCACTGGAGAAGTTTTTATGAGGGCCTAGTTACGGAGTTGATTAGCTGAGAGAAATTATAGAGGTTTATATTTAGTGGATTTGTGGGAGACTGAATGGAGGACCAATTAATATTCATGTCTCCCAAAATTATTGTTTCATTGCTAATGTTGTCCGAAAGCCATGAGATGATGTCTTCGAGTATTGAAATACTGTCACCAGGTGGGATGTAAAGAGAGGCTATACATATGTATTTGTGTTTATTTACTTGAAGTAATGCTAGGAGTAATTCAGCATTAGTGAAGTGGGGGTAGGTTTGTTATAGGGAGTAACTGACAAGGAGGATGAGTATAGAAGAGCTACCCCTCCCCCTTTTTGTGGGTTCTATCTTTTCTGATGATAGAATAGTTGGGTGGTCAGTGGTGGCTGGTGACTTCAAAGTAAAGGAGGGCTGCAGGAGACAGTTGAATGGGTGGGGCCAATGTCAAGCAGTGGGGACAACTAGAAAGGGGCGGGGCTATGCTCAAAACCACAAAAAATGGGACTTTAATTAAATACACTCCCCCGGATGCCCAATCGTCATTATGAAAGTCCAATCAAAACAAAATGAAATGCATTAGCTCCATGACAGCTTACTTAATATCTAGATGGAAACAAAAAGGTTGTGAGGCATAAAAAAATAGTTTTTAAATACATTACTGAAATGCCAGTTAAAAGTCAAGTATAAAAAACAAGCAGCACTCAACTCAAACCACTTCTCCTTGCACTGCAGTTCTAATTATAATTTATATTTAGCTTTATACAAGTACCAAGTAACATGCTGAAAGTAGCAACCTCTCTGATACCCACACTTGTAAAAATGTTCCTTATCCAAAAAAGACCTGCTGCCTGACAACAACTATCTACTTGTTTCATGGGGAAAGCCTGATCAAAGTAAAAAATGAACAGCAAACAAGAAAAGCTTAAGATAACTAAATTGCTTAAAGGATTACTTCACAGGTTATGGACCACACATAATAGATTGGCATTCTGTTTAGTTTATGGGTAAAGCCTGCAAAGATGACTGCAACTCTCTAACAAATGTAATGTTCTTCTCCTTTTGGCTTTTCCCAGTTAGGGGTCGCCACAGCAGAACCCCAGTCCGCTAATGATTGGCAGTAGATTTTTAAGGTGCCGAGGTGCCAGCCTGTTGCCCAACCTTCAACAAAGGCACACCCATTCATGTATGTCTTTCAAACACCACACGGGGAGGATATGCAGACTCCACATAGAAGGCGCTCCAGCCGAGAATCGAACAGGAGAATCTCTTGCTGTGAGGCGACAAAGCTACAGCTGCACCACCGTGGCTTCTCTCTAACAAATGCAATGAGCTTCTGAAAATACTGTAATCCTGTCTTTTATTACAAATACTGTCATATGCATTTCAATGTCTAAGGTTTGTACGTTATCTAGTTATCTAAATATTCTCTTCATGGCAACAACAAAAAGGCTTTCAATGTTGATAATTCTTTAACAGTATGCTTATTAAAGCTTACTTGCATCTTATAATCTCAGACAAGCTTACCTGATGGTCATTAAAGCATTGTTACTTAAACATAGAGCAACAGGAACTGCAACAACATGTATTTTTTGAATAATAAGAAGCAAAACTCAACAACATAAAAATATGACAGAAAACCAAAACATTGTGCAAAATCGAGGACAGATGAAAAGCCACTGTGTACTTGTGTCTACCTTGGATGGGGAGATACTCTGTCTGCACACTTGCACTGCATAACCGCTGCTTGCCTTGAGTTTAACACATCCAAAGTCACTGCATGGGGGAGTGGGGTAAAACAAGTATGTCACAATATGAAATGTCTCGGGCTGATGGCGATGGCTCTGACAAATTTGTCATACTCTCAACCTCAGGGCAAGAAATCTGGGCAAAGCCATAAATAAAAGTGGGACAAAGGCCCAAAATAAGGACAATTTTTAAATATTGCTCTTACAAACTTAGAAAGTTAATAAAATGGTAGGTCTTGCATTTTGTATGAATTTTCTGAAGGGTATGAAATCTTAAACTCAAACGTCTGTCATTATATTCTAACTTCAGTGATCATAGATGTGAATTCCTAAGGACAGAGATCCTCAAAGCACTACTGAATTGTTAAAAGCCAGGGCTTTCATGGAGCCCCCATTGCTTACCATCTGATATGCCTAAAGGTTAAAATAGCACCTTTATATATATTACATGTGCAATTTTTAACTTAATAATTGAAGAAAAGAGTTAATGCCTTTTTTGTATGCTAGATCCCACCTTAAACAAAATAGGACAGTATATTCCTTTTTCTGTTTGATACTGCTGTAGTAAGACACTGAAATGTCATTTTCATCAGAGCTTTTTTTTTATTTGAGGGGGAGCATAACTGGCTGTGCAAGAACTTTTAGCAGAATTGTAGTGCTATAGTAAGTACAATTAATGTTATAAAACAAAGTAAAATAATTCAGTGATGTAAGATAAGTGCTATTGTAAGAATCAAGTCAGAGACTGGATAAAAGTATAATTCTCCCAGTAAAGAAAATGGTTATGGGCAAGGGCAGTACAACATGAACGAATGGCAAGGTGGAGATGGAATGCATAGTCAGAAAGGCGAAGGGAAGAAAGGAAAAGAAACTACGCTGTTTGCTGGAGCACAGACTGCCTTTTTATGAGCCATGTCACTCAGTATAAGTCATAAAAAGCTTCTCTAGACAGCTACTTTCACACACTGCCAAATAAATTATTAAAGCATACATTTACCATAATTTGAGAAGCAGTTTAGTCCAAAAATATTCAATATTTGTGCAATCGATACACCTCTATTTTCAGGTCTAAGTATTACATATTCTGCCTACCTGTTAGGTCCTGCATTGGATATTTTAGTGAACATGTATTCAGAGAAAGGATAATCAGAAAGCACATCTGCAGGGTAAGAGCAGTGTCTAAAATGGTTCAGAAAACAAAATAGCAATATGATTTAGACTCTGACACTAAAAATAACCAAAGGAAGTGGCTTTCTAAAAGGCTGTAGTCAGAAATGTCTGTCATATACTGATACTTTATACTGTTGCCCACACCAGCTTGACATTTATAAATGTATATATCTCCCAAAGATGAAACAATAAAGTTAACCAATGTTTATTTCTATTTATTTTATAATATCTATTTATAATGTCTATTTATTTTCAGCTGCTACCCCCTGCAATCATGTAAACAGCATTTCTACCAGAGCAAACCTGTCTTAGCTATCAGCATGCTGTGTACAGACCTATATTGCTGAAATTGTTTCAGTAACACTTTTGACATTTATGGTTCCATGAGAAATAACAGAGATGTCCCAGAAAAAAGTAAACAAGTATACCTTACTGTCACAGTTATTAAATAAGGTATATAGAGATAAATGGAAGTATCCATTTACAAAGGTGCCCAGCCTAAAACTAAAAAATGTATCACTAAGAAAGGTATGCAGAGGAAGCGACAGACACCCCAACATAAATAACGAACACATAGTGGCATCTCTCTTCTTCCTTAATATTTACAGTTGACAGAGAGAGATGGTTGAAATGTGAAAACAGGTGTCACATTGCTGCAACAAACACAAAAAGCACAACCGAGATTTATGCATATACAGTACAGAAAAGCACAACCACGATTTATGCATATACAGTACAAAAAAGCAGAACCGCGATTTATGCATATACAGTACAATCAGATGTTTTCCACAGCCTGCACCTCAGTGCTGCGTAACTTAAATAAAACCCTTTATTGTGTTTCTTAGTTTGTTACTTACAGTAGCCCTTTCTTCTGTATGTGTTATTATGTCAGTCTCTAAGTCAGCTCTCAGCGCCGCTGTCCGATGATCCCCGATCGAAGTCTATAAGTTAAAGTACTGCTAAAAGACAATTTTCTACAGGGGATTTTACACTTTATGATGATCTCTTTACAGAATTCTGTATTTTAGTTATCTAAGACTACATCTAAAATAAGACATTTACTGCAAGGCAGTTCTTTGTGATACATGAAGAGTTATCATCAGTAGAAACTTGCTACTGACTGTTTCTTGCTCTCTTTTTCTGCGGGAAGAGAGCGAGAACCAATCAGTAGCCACTAGTCATTCAGCCATCCAGGCACGTCATGTACGTGACTGCGGACTTGGCAGTCCGTTCCCCTTCCATTTCTATGTGGTTGCAAACCGCATAGACTGATGGGCATCATACTGATGCCTTCTCGACTTAATCTAGACTGCTTTAACAGCAGTCTGGATTTCAGAAACTTTTATTGTTTTTTTTAAACCGGAACTTGAGTTCTGGGACTTCAGTGAGTCAATCATACTCGCAGCTAAGCAGCTAGCCAGCAGTATAGACAACAAACAATACTATAGTTTATACAAATGAAATATAAATATTTTATTTTTTAAAAATGTTCTTCTTTTGTCTTTCCACAGCTGGGAGGACTGCAGTCCTACAGTCCAATGGCATGAGCTGCCACTGTGGGTGGTGCTATTTCAAAGTCTTTTATGTGAGGTTTTAACCAAGTTTCAGAGATGGACAGGATGTGAGGTTTATTGTGTACAAGCCAGGCAAAGATGTTGGAGATTTTGTTGGCTATGCTTTGGGCATTTAGAGAAGCTAGTAGGATGGATTTAGATGTAGAGGGGGAGGTGTGGGGGCCTGAGTTGGGGTGTATATCTCCAGATAGCAGGATGGTAGTAATATGTTGGATTAGGCTGGAGAGGTATTTGGACTGCTTGGAATCTAGGTTGAACTTTGTTAGAATTGTGAGGGTTTTGATGGTTAGAGAGGGGGTAGATTGGTTGTCTTGAGTAATAAGTTTATAGGGAAAAAGTAGATAATTATTTATGGGATAGGCTGGGGGATATAGGGATAAGTGAGGCTGAGAGTGGTGGGGTAAGTTGGTTGGTTGTGTGAAAAGATGGTGAGTGGTTAGTGGAAATGGGCTGGGTGAGGTAGTGGATATAGGATAAGTTGAGAAGCAATAGTAGTTGAATAGAGAAGGATATAGGTATTGAAAGCATAATTGACTGGAGCTGCTAAGAGTGGGTGTATGGTAGCTGAACAAAACGTAGGAGCAGGCTGAACAGTAGAATTGTTGAAGAGATGGGAGATATGAGTGATGATTGGTAAGAGACGATGTAGGTGTGGCTATGTGGGTATAAATGTAGAGGTGGTAGGGGTGGGTGAGATTTGGGGGCAGGGATGGGAGCATAGCAGGCAGAACACCCCCAAAAATGAAACACCCCCAATGGAGGTGAGCAGGGAAAAAGTATCAGTTGGAGCAGGTAAGAACTGCACTCAGTAACTGAACAGCAGGCACCTAGAGAAAAACGAACAGTAATCCTGTTCAAAGGAGGAGGAGGGGGAGAGCAATGGAGCTTTCCTGCCACCTACTGGCAGAAGTACAAGGTTACAGCTGAGAGGACATAGAGGAGGTATAGTCCCTGTGAGTGTGCACGCTATCAGGGCGTATTGTACAGTATCAAGTCTAGTGCAACAAGCAATTTTAGCACAGAGGAGCAGTAAAATTAAAGCCCGCAGGAGGTTACATTTAGTTTTAGCATTAGCAAAAAACACTTGTCTTCTGGGGAAACCTGGTCCAGCAGAAGGTGTCAGAGACACAGAGGGTTCCTTTAGTTTCAGGACGGGGAGGGTGTTGAAGCCGAGCAAGCTAGAAGACAGCAAAACAAAGGGATTGGGGGAAAATAATAAAATAAACCTAAAATAAGCATTCTAACTAAAAGCAGTATTCAGCCATGCAAGTCAATGGCAGGCATAACACAACCTGGCCAGTGAGCCATGTTTGCTAAAGGGGGAGGCACAGTGTGGGACATGTAACTATGCATTAGTAGGCAATCCTATGCATATGAGGGGAAGGATAGTAAATCCCAGATTTCCCCAGGGTGTGAGGCAGGTCCCAAGAGTGTAAGAGTAGAAATAGCTGGATGCAAGACTAGGAGATAGGTGACATCATGGGTGGGTGTGTCAGGCATACTGTGTGGATTGGAGCCCTGTGGCATGGGACTGTTCCTAGCTTAGCACAGCTAAGCTCGAGGTGTGTCCTAACTGCCAAGCACACCTTACAAAGTGTAAGTGGGTGCGCGTCCCGCGCAATGGGTTTCACAGGAAGAAATAGGAAGTTAAACCAGAAAATAGCAGCTCTGTGCACATATGAGCACTCTGCGTGGTGCGCACACAGGCTTAAATAGGGAGGCAATGGGAAGGGAAAACAGCAGTAGGAAGGTAATCAAGGAGAACTAGCTAAGCTGCCAGGTGAAATGTATCAGAATCAGCTAATTACACAGGCACCAGACCAGCCCAGAACACCACTATAAAACAAGCAAACACCTACCACCCTGTTTTTTCCACACTCTACACCACCGGTGTATACAAGCGGGGAAATTTTAAAAACAAACCTACAAAATGAGAAGGGCTGCAGCAGACAACATAGAACAACATGTGCAAGAGGCTGAGGATGGTGAGGATGTCAATGCTGCCAAACAATCCACAGTGAGGAGACAGAGAACAGTGTACAGACCCAGGGTAACCTTCCAGGGGCCACATGAGCTGGAGATAGTGGAGCGCTACAGGGTGGACAAAGACCTCCTACAGCAAATAATTGAGGTGTGCAGGCCACACCTGACACACCACACTGGCCAAGGGGAACCCATCCTACTGAATACTAAGGTATGTGTAGGCCTAGGTATACTAGCCACAGGTACCTCCCAAACCACAACTGGGGATAACATGAGCCTCTCACAGGCATCAGCATCCAGAGTATTCCACCAGCTCCTGGATGCCATGTCAGCACATGCCAGTGAGCATGTATAGTTCCTCAACACACATGAGTTGTTGACCTGCAATATGCATTTCTTCCACCAAATAGCTAATTACCCTGGGGTAGTGGGTGCTATAGACTGCATGCAATTACACATCAAAGCAGCACCTGGTGAACAGGATAAGGCCTACATCAACCGCAGGGGCATCCCCTCCATCAACTTTCAGGTCGTTTGTGATGCCCAGGGCATTATACTGAATGTGTGCCCTGGCTGCCCTGGAAGCTATGACGATTCACACATGTGGCAACTGACACAGCTGTACCACAGATCTGCCAATGTGGACATCCCCTACGGTCATCTAGTGGGGGATGCTGGGTACCCACTCGAGCCGTGGCTGATGACACCCATCAGAAATGCACACACATCTGAATAACAACGTCATAATGAGGAACACGCACAGGCCAGACATATAATAGAGCATATGTTTGGGATGCTCAGGTCACAGTTCTGGTGTCTGGACACATTCAGTGGAGCCCTGCAGTATTCACCAGCTACATGTACCCAAATTGTAAAGGTATATGCTATGCTACACAATATGATCCTGTGGAAACAGCTGCAGCAGGAACAGCATGGGGCAGGGCCACACAGCACCCCACCAATGCCAAGGCCTGTACAGGCACAGAGTGACTCAGAGGAGGAACAACCTGAGCCTGCCCCAGTAGGCAGAAGGGGACATGCTCAGTATGCCCTGGCCTTGGCAAAGAGGCAACGCATAACATATGCACTGACACAGTAGGGGCCCAGGGAATGACACTACTCTATGACTCACACAGAAAGTAAAAGGGATGCCAAACATGACACTACCTGTGCCCAACCATGTATAGGGAGTGTACTATGTGCATCCGACAAAGGCAGCCCTCCAGCACCAACCGCAAGTCTGGCACACCCTCAAGGTAAGTCAATCAACCTCCCAATTGCTAAATGGAGTAGAATGTGTTTTAACCTGTAGCTATGGTATGGATGTGAACATGCAAGGGAATTGAGTGGCAGGATGTCAAGGCAGCAGAGAATAGACAACCATAGTGGCATCATGAGATCTGTAACACATACTGGAGTCACTATAGTAGCCAGTACTACACAGGGTGACAAAACCCACTGCAGGAAATGGCCTGAGTGACATGGGTGTCCATAAGAGCCAGACATGACAGTCAAGAAAGATCACATACCCAACACCAGTCTTAGCCAGCAGGACAGGTGAAGACTAACACAAACAAATGCTGTACTATGGCCTCTGAATGTACCCTGTGGGTAACCCCTCCCCCAGACCTACACAGACAGACTGCAGCAGGCCAGGCAGTCAGATGTAAGTTGTGAAGGCTAGGAAGTCAGAAACTACTATATAGGTAAACAAAGCTAGGATCTGTAGTACACTGGTAAGCCTCTAGCCAGCAGAATAGGTAAGACTACAGACTGAAATGGAGTACCTGACATACCAGTACAGTCCTAGCGAATGTGTACAAATGTCAGGTGCACCCCCGCATTGAACGTACACTTAGAGTAACAGTCAGGTGTGCCCCCCCCACTCCTGTGTAGAACAGTAGAAATAGTCAGGTGCCCCCCCCCCCACTATGCAGTAATGTAGCAACAGTCAATTGCAAATGACCAATGGATACCCTGCAGACACAGCATGCTACCTGTCAGTGTACAACACAAAGGTCAGCACCGCAGTACAAACTACCTGGACGTGATCCACACATGCAACACAGATGGCCATACTGGGCATGCTCACACACTTAAACACATGAAGGCCATGTCTGCAAACACCAGTGGACCAGACATATCTGGAAGTTGCAGTTCTCAGTGCGGACACATGTCAGTATGTACCACTCCTGCCTTGCACACCAGTGGATAGGAATACAGACAAATATGTAAGGACAACACACTATAATAAGCCACAGGTACATGGGCATAGATGTGTGGAAAAAGGTGACCGTGGCAAGGAGCCATGTAAGCTTGTCCCAACCAGCACGCAGCCAAAGGGCCCCAACACATGAGGTGTGGATGTAACCCACTGCGGATACTAGCCACCAGTACCTGTCAGCATGACAGACTATGTGGTGCACGTGCCAGCTGTTCAACAAGACTGTACAAGGAAGTAGCCATCTAGTAGCTGTATACATGCACCTGTGACATATGACCCTGTGTGTGCCCGCATGTGGCATGAATGGGGTATGGCCCATGCACACACTGCCCTCCCCATAGCAGTAGTATGACAAGACTGCTGAGGTCACCCAATGTGAATTACTCCTTTGGGAGAGCTATAGCTCAGTAATATGCATGGCGCATCCCAAAACTGCGTGCTGCTGTAGTGACAGAGTGGTTAGGTAGTAGTACTAACCCCAGACCTGTCAATTGTGTGAGTCTGTGTTGGTGTGCGTGCCTGTCTGTCGCTGAATGTGTAGAGGGAAATGCTTGTTAAGCTACTCACACTCTGTACAATACAATTACTCTACTTTGGCAAGGCTGCTGATATCACTCAGCTAGAAGTACACCTCTGGGAAAGTGATAGCCCAGTAATCACTGTAGCGTGTTCTGTAACTGCGTACCTCTGTAGTGTGATAAACAATTTAGGTAGGTATTCGAACCCCAGATCTGGCAACTGTGTGTGCTTGTGTGTGAATCTGTGTGTGACTGAGTAGAGAGCAATGCTTTTTAGGCTACTCACACTCCGTACAATACAAATACTCTACTTTGGCAAGGCTGCTGATGTCACCCACCTAGAAGTACACCTCTGGGAAAGTGATAGCCCAGTAATCACCATAGCATGTTCTGTAACTGCATACTTCTGTAGTGTAATAAACAAGTTAGGTAGGTATTCGAACCCCAGATCTGGCAACTGTGTGTGTGTGTGTGTGTGTGTGTGTGTGTGTGTGTGTGTGTGTGTGTGTGTGTGTGTGTGTGTGGGGGGTGTGAATGAGTAGAGAGCAATGCTTTTTAGGCTACTCACACTCCATACAATACAAATACTCTACTTTGGCAAGGCTGCTGATGGCACTCACCTAGAAGTACACCTCTGGGAAAGTGATAGCCCAGTAATTGCCATAGTGCATTCTGTAACTGCGTACTGCCGTAGTGTGATAAACTAGTTAGGTAGGTGTTCGAACCCCAGACCTGGCAACTGTGTGTGTTTGTGTGTGAATCTGTGTGTGTTCATTTGACTGAGTAGAGAGCAAGGCTTTTTAGGCTACTCACACTGTACAATACAAATACTCTACTTTGGCAAGGCTGCTGATGTCATTTACCTAGAAGTGCACATCTGGGAAAGTGATAGCCCAGTAATTGCCATAGTGCATTCTGTAACTGTGTACTGCTGTAGTGTGATAAACTAGTTAGGTAGGTGTTCAAACCCCAGACCTAGTATCTGTGTGTGTGTGTCTGACTGAGTAGAGAGCAATGCTTTTTAGGCTACTCACACTCCATACAATACAAATACTCTACTTTGACATGGCTGCTGATGTCACTCACCTAGAAGTACACCTCTGGGAAAATGATAGCCCAGTAATCACTGTAGCATGTTCTGTAACTGTGTACTGCTGTAGTGTGATAAACTAGTTAGGTAAGTGCTCGAACCCCAGACCTGGCAACTGTGTATGTGTCTAACGGAGTCAAGAGCAGTATTTTTTAGGTTACTCACACTCCGTACAATACAAATACTCTACTTTGGCAAGGCTGCTGATTTCACTCACCTAGAAGTACACCTCTTGGAAAGTGATAGCCCAATAATCACCGTAGTGCATTCTGTAACTGCCTACTGCTGTAGTGTGATTTAGAACAGTGGTAGTGTTCCATCTCCATCCATGCCAGTTCCGGATGTTTTATGTGTGTTCCAGTGTCTGTCTATGGAGCAATATACTATAGGCTACTCACTCGCAGTACATTACAAATGTCCTACTTTGGTAGTCCTGCTGATGTCATTAATTGTGAAATACACCTTTGGGGAAGATGTACTTCAATAATGTCCATGGCGTGTACTATAACTGCATAGTGCTGTAGTGTAGTAAACTAGTTAGGTAGGGGTTCTACTCCAAGACATGACAAGCGTGTGTATGTGTGTTTGTAACTCGTATCCTGTGTAGAGGTGGTTATGAGTGTGGGCAATGTGGAGGGGTTTTGCTAATTTAATTTATGGTGGCCCTACTATATATCACAATGTCAACTATACAGGGATAACAGATGTAAATAGCTGAGAGGCTGGGGTTCAAAGCCATACCCATACATGTGACATTAAGGCCAGCCAATCACATTTAGCAACCCCACTGTGCCTTCACATGTCACTCACAATGGGCATACCATGCCTAACAACATGGCCTGTATAGGCAGATGACACTGACATCAGGAAATGCTGTTAGCATGCTATCAGTGTAGGTGCAGGGTAAATCTGATGACCAGTACCAGTCCCTGCCACAGGTGGGCAGGACTGGCACATCTGATGATAAGTTGTGTTCACAGCATGGGCCAGACACCCCAGGTACAGATCCACATGTCACTGTACATGCATGTGGGAGGTGTGCACATCCTAGATACCATCCAAGTCATGGACTAGGGAACACATACATGGCAAGTGATGCACAGCATTGGCCACACACAAAGTCACCCAGCTGACTGGATGACGGATGCAATATCCATCTGTGTGGTCAAATAAAGAAGCTACAGGCCTGTGCCACAATGCAGACCATTGGCATGTGGTCTGATGCCAAGGTATACCCATTGCCTACCCTTGTATAGCCTGCTGGCATTGTTGGCCACCATACACCCATGCAGACATGCACCCATGCATGTCCGAACTGGCACTCTATGTGTTCGTCAGTGTTTGGTATGGTGCGTATGTCCACATCCACATGCACTACTCCCCCTAGGGCACAGTGAAGCATGCCACCTGATGTCTGACACCCCCTCATACTCACTGCTCATATGTCCTCTGTATGACCCATGTGGTGCATGTGTTCCCTGCACATTGATGTTTTGTGGCAATCCCACTAGTGATGAGTTGCACTCCTGGCCCTGCCAAGTGTGATAATGTATGTATGTCCCTGTGTGAGTGTGCCTGTGCTGATGCTGGCACCTGTTCATGCAGACAGGCACGTGTACATTACCTACTGTATATCTACCATATCCCTGTTGCAGATGTCACTCACCATCACGTATAAGTTCTGAGTGCTGCTCACCAGACAACCCATGGGGCGCATCCAATAACAGCATCAAACTGTGATAGTACTACATAGCTGTTGGGGGTTCGATACCCTGTGCTGGTAGGTGTGTGACACAAACATGCATCAGTTTTACCTTCCCTCCCCTCCCTGACATGTATTCGGCTCTGTCTTCCTCCCCTACTCCCTCACTGGTGGATGTGGAGGCCCACACCTGCATTGCTTAGGCAGCAGCATGTGTATGTTAAGTGATGCTCATGATCAGCTGATGGCCTCTGCATGAATTGCAGCCCTTCCTTAGCCGATTGCATGTGGAACAGGTGTGGTAACATTCCCATAGCCAATTGCATGGAAACACACTCCAATACCTGGGAACCTCCTGGTGGTGTTGGCCCTTGTCTGTCACTGTGTGCAGGAACTAGAACTGTCGTTTGGCAAACAACATTTCAGATGGGTGGGGATTTACCTCTAACAACATACACCATGGAAAGAGGGCAACAAACAGGAGGGGGATCTGCCTGACCTGACTACAGACTGTAAGTGCTGCTATACTGCATATGGAGTAATGTTAGATTAACAGTTTTTGTTTGGATATGCCTGTCGTACATGTCACAATACCTGCCATGTCAGTTCCATGTATATCAGGAATCTCCATCTGCAGACTAGGCAGTGTTGTGCCTTTGGTTTCATGTGTTAGCCACGATGCATCTAACTGTGGAATGCAGAAGGTAGTGTGAGGATTGCAGTCTGTTGATGGTGAAGGCCATGACAGTTACTGACTACATATCCCTCATTGGATACATGTTGCAACAAACCCCATTACAATGGTAGATTAATGAGGGCATCATAACAACATGTCTATGCTGGCCCTGTGTATGTGCTGTCAGCCACACCTTTGTCAACCTTTGTACATATGTGAAATAACAATGAAGAGTGCACCATGTAAGCCAAACCGAATAAAACTCCAAAATCTTCAGGTAAAACCAAAAGTCCACACTTTATTGAACAACAGATGAACAAACTGCAGTGATATAAGCGCTTTCGCGTTGCTTCTCAACGCTTCATCAGATATAAATGCAGTATAAACCCCCCCTCCCTTTATACAAAAAACAGGTAGTGACATCACAACATTCAATAAAACAATTAAAAGCTTAATTAATGTTAATGCTTTAAGGACCTGGAAGTTAAGAAAGGCTTAATAGATAACTTCTCATTAAGCCCAAACCTATGGGCTTGTAACCTCATTATCCAGTGGCTCTCCCTTTCCTCAATCCTATTTTTATGTTGCCTAGCCTCTTCCCTGTGTTAACCAGTTCTAACACTTGAAAACTGAAACCATGTGTATTACCTAGCTCTGATATATGTTTCGCAAGTGCATTGACAATATTGCACTTGCTAATTGCATAAACATGCTCTCTGATGCGCTCTCGTAATGACCTTGTGGTCATCCCCACCTAAAACATCGTGCAAGCTTTGCACTTTGCTACATATACTAGACACAAAGACTTACAAGTGGCATGTTGTCTAAATAAGTACCTCTTGTTAGTTATAGGATGAGTAAAAGTGTCAGTAGTAGATACATACTTACATTGATTGCACATATGGCATGGAAAGGTGCCTATTCTATTGCTCTGAGGCGCATCAGAGTGACAGCGATCATAACATAACAGCCTGTTCAATGAAGGCATGATCCTATATGCCACCCTAGGTCTTACGTCAACTAAAGAACTAATCGTGTCATCTGCCATTAAAATACTCCAATGCTTCTTGAATACATTCAGGATGCTATTATTTCTATTGGTGAAGGGAATAATAATCCTATTATGGTTATCATTAATCCTCCTATTGACAGAGTGAGAACGTCTATGTGTTCTATTGATCAAAGGTGCTCCATCAGATAATCTATGTGAGTCACCTAAAGAAATGGCTTCGGATACATGTCTCATGTTGTAACCTCTAGATAAAAAGTTCCTAGTAAGTGTCTGTTTGTGTTCATTATAAGCTGTCGTCTGAGATGTTAGTTTGGAGATCCTGACCATTTGATTGGTAATAATGTTGTTGTATATGTGCCGAGGATGCATACTCTCACGATGTAACAGGTTGTTTCTCCAACATTCCTTCCTATAAAGTTCAGTATCAAAGCCCTGATGGGTATTGATTATTCTAACATCCAAAAAATCAATGGTGTTTAAAGAATAAGTACATTCAAAACTAAGGAAATCTGTGGTACTATTGAGGTATGCTACGAAACTCAAAAGCTGTTCAACAGTTCCCCTCCACAACAAAAACACATCATCTACAAATCTGTTATAAAATACAAGATGGTCAACAAAACTGAATCTTAATTCAAATCAAAGTATTTTTCGCATTGTGCCAACACCAAATTAGCATAGGCGTTGGCACAAGGGTACCCATTGCTACCCCTTTTGTTTGTAGAAAATAATTGTCTCGATAGCAAAGGACATTATTTTCTAAAATGATCTCAAAAGTGACATGTATCTAAAAATTACACGTTCAGATAATTTATAATACACCAACATGGCCCTAACAAAATCCATGCCAGTAGTATTAGGGATGGATGTAAAAGAGACTTCCGTCTAATGTAACCAATATATCATTCTTACAAAAGAACAAGATTGACCATGATTGGCTAGTTTCTCAAGAAAATCCGTAGTGTCCCTTAAAACATGTTTAACCTCAAGAAGTAAGGGTTTAAACGCCTTGTCTAAATATATAGAAGAAGGTTCAGTCAACCAACCACGGCTGGACACTATAGGTCAGCGGTGGGTTAGTTGTGTTCTTATGAATTTTAGGTAAACCTCTGAAAGAGGGCACCAGTTTGTCTACCATCAAGTATGTGTATAAGTCATTGTCAATGGTTTCAGTCAGCATCAAGTCATATAGGCTGGCATGAACATCTTTGATTAAATTATTAAGTTTAAGGTTAGATAAGGGTAAATAGGTCTCAACGTCATTAAGCATATTCTCCATTGCATTACAGTAGTAAAAACTATCCATAACGACAACGGCACCACCTTTGTCCGCTTGCCTAATTACAATGGTTTCATTATTTTTTAACCTGTGTAGGGCATTCCTCTCATCAAAAGTTAAATTAAAAAACTCACACTTAGTCTCACTATTGTATAATTCAAATAAGTCCCTTTCTACTGCTTGCTCAAAGGCATCTAACAATGGATGTTGTTGAGGAACAAAGGTGGAAGGCTTTTTAAATGTAAAATGGTTACTGTTAGTTCCTGTCCCTTCCTGCCCATAAAGCATCTTAAGAGCTATGTTCCTAGTGAACATTTTGACATCTGCAATGATACCAGTAATGTCACTACAATCAGAAGGAATAAATCCTAGTCCCCTGTTTAAAACCGACATTTCATCCTTGTCTAAAATATATTTAGAAACATTAACAACTAAACATTCATCAGTATCAGTGTCCTTAAAAGGTCCATTCAAGTCTTCGATTTTGGTACCTTTTTGTTGTGTGCAAAGTTGTCTTCTATGCTTTTCCTTTTTACAGCTCTGCCCTGTGGGGACCAAGTTCTCCTCTCGAAGGGTCTGAATGGCAGGGGGCATGTACATATGTAGTGCATGAAGTGGTGCATATGTGCTGTACACTGTAAATAGTGTTGTCATATCTGATAACAAGCCAGTGATATATCAGAGTGCTACACATGTCATGTACAGTAGGGGTTGCATTTAATGCCATAACCTGGACATTCTATGGATGTTTGTACAGTACTGAGGTCTGTGTAGTGATGGTGAATGTTTGGCAGTGTGTGTATTGTTATTATGTACTATGGCCTGTGTACAGACTGTGGTAGATGTCATTGTTCTAGCTCCCCTTCTATCTGATTTTACATGCTGCCCAACTGTATGGTACCATTTTACCTTACATGTTTATAGGGCTATACACACACATGTCGCATACCACAGACAGCCATCAGACCAGACTGTGTAGCAGCCCAGTGTATGTAGGGTCATTCTGTGAGTGGCACATATGAGGATGGTGTAGGGCAGATAGTCCATATACTGTACTATTATGCTAGCTTAACATATGTGGCTGTGGCTTTGCTCATATTGGTTGTGGTTATGCACTGTCACACAGGTGTATACTACCCTGTGCTGTGACATGGCTGTCGAGCCTGCTATATATGCAGGTACTGTACCATAATAACGTTAGGATGTCTGTCAGTAGCCAATGGCACACGTTATGAGCAGATGTCACCTTTCACACACACCATGTCTGTAACAACAATCCGAGTGATAGTAGCAAATGTCTGTTAATATACCAGCTATACATACCAGACATCCCCTTGCAATACGACATTGGGACTATAGGGGTTGGGGTAGGGCTACACTTCATGTTGAGGACATATGGTGGGACTATATGGGCATGTACTTATCCAGATAGCCATATATATATATATATATATATATATATATATATATATATATATATATATATATATATATATATATATATCTGAGAACACATGTGCAGTACTACTTCCCATCACCACTGGCATGGCAACCACCCACTATGAATCCCTACATCAAGTGGGCATATTCCCTGTATATTCCCTTTGTGATGGACATCCTTCCTGTGTGTAGGCATTAATGTTACAGACAGCAGGTAACAATACCTCTTACAGGAGAATCTGCACACTCAGGGCAGCCACATATATGTATGAGGATCAGGACATACAGAAAGACTGTGAGTAGAGTGGTGTAATGCTTTGCATATTACTGGTGTTACAGGGTGTGTGTGTGTGTGTGTGTGTGTGTGTGTGTGTGTGTGTGTGTGTGTGTGTGTGTGTGTACATACTAGTTTACCTTGCACTGCAGTCTGTCTGCATAGCTCACTACTGTGGGCCTATCCTCGAGCTGGACAGAGGTGTGCCTATCATGTGTTGTCTGTCCACCACACAGGTCCTGTATCGGATATTACACTGGCAGTCTCTGTGTTGCGTGTTAGCAGTACATGGCTATAGCCATTTGTGTCCCTGATGTCTTATGCCTGCATAAGGGTATGTTGCAACATATCCTGTAACACCAACATGTTCCAGGGTGTGTAACCGCAATATTGTGATTATGGCCCTATGTTCCTGCCTTTCTCCTCCACATATATGGCAGGCTTTGTCCTGCTGTGATACGGTTAGGGTTTGTTAGGTAATGGCCTATCATTAACTACTGCTAGCATTCCTACTATCATCCCAGTCATAATGTGGACTTCCACAACATTTGTTGGTCAGGGTCCATATATGTGACAGATACATTGACATTACCACAAGTAATGAATGTCCCCCTAGGGTTTGACTACAGAGTGTAATAGGAGGCTGCTGAACTACATCTGATATTGTAGATTGTTACGTATTGTGCAGGCAAATCCTTTGTCTACTGTTGTATGAATTGAAGGGTTTGGCCCGGACATCAGAGTATGTTATATATCCGTACTGTCTGCATTTACTGTTTTATGTGGGCCTTGCATCCATCACTGGTTATATACATCAACATCTATGTGCTGTCAGTAATGGTATGCATTATTGTATGGTACACAAATAAAGGTTATCTGTGTATACATATCTGTGTGTCGTGTCATGTCCTTTGAATTGTGAGTGGGTATATGTGAAATGTAAGTATCCCCTTTGTGGGGCTGGTTGCCACACCACACATGTCACAGGTACCAGTTACAGGGCTTGTGGCTGGGGATATACATTGCACCCAGTACATCCACACTACTTCTACATATGTATGACTACTAATTCCCTTTATCTGTGTATATGTGTATGTACCCATATATCCTATATATCCTATATATATATATATATATATATATATATATATATATATATATATATATATATATATATATATATATATATATATATATATATATATATATATATATATATATATATATATCTATATATATATATTTATATATATATATATATATATATATATATATATATATATATGGATCTACCTGACTACATCGACAGTTCACAACACCGACAACGACTCAGAAGATCGACAAGTCAGAAGACCGACGGAGGAGAACACCGACGTTGAGAACACTGAGATGGGGAAAGGATGTGTAAGTATGTGGGAGTGACAGCCGTTAGGGTGCGAGTAAGGTAAGTGTGCGATGTTGATGGTCTGTAGGGATAGGGGTGGGATAAGTGAGTTAGGGTTAGGGCGCGGGTTAGGTAAGGGTGCGAGTAAGGTAAGTGTGCGATGTTGACGGTCTGTAGGGATAGGGGTGGGATAAGTGAGTTAGGGTTAGGGCGCAGGTTAGGTAAAGGTGCAGTAGTGGTAGTTTTTGGGTTAGCCGCGGGTTAAGTGAGTTAGGGTTAGGGCGCGGGTTAGGTGAGTGTGCGATAGTGACGGACCTTAGGGTTAGGGTTTCGGTTAGGGTTGTAGATAGTTGTGTATGTAAGGGTTAGTGTTGGTTTGTAAGGATTTTGGTGTGCTTGTGTTGTGTGTGTGGGTGTTGGACAGGGGATTTGTTTTGTTTGTTGTTATGATGTGTCGAGTGCATGAGGTGTCGTGTTTGTGAACTGTCGATTATGTGGTGTCAGTGAAGTCGTTGTCGGTGTTGTGAACTGTCGATGTTGTCAGGTAGATCCATATATATATATATATATATATACCTGCACATGATTTTCAGTGTATGGATGTGTGTGCATATCTGTACCATTGTAATGTGTACCCCTTCAACATAGTACATTCCCTGTGGTACAATGGCCTATCTGCATGATATGTTACAGATATTGCCCTGACATGTACAGGTGACTTGGATTACTGTTGGAGCATTGTAGCTGTGTTGTGGTGAGTCCTGCCATCAAGTACTGCATGTGCTGGATATTGGATTGCACAGCATATCCGTTAGGGCTGGGGGGGGGTTTACATAGCAGTAATTAGCAGGTGTCCCTCATTTGTGCCCCCACCCCCATTAACTGTGCTCATGGTCTGGTATGTAGTACAAAGCAGGGCAAGAGTCCATTCTCATGTGGAAATCATATATGCATGTCTATCTGTATATATATATATATATATATATATATATATATATATATATATATATATATATATTTATGGTTCTAGGTCATAAGATCGACAGTCACTCTCACCGACAACAAAAACATCGACACTACATTATCGACAAACCATAAACACGACACCTCACATGCCCGACAAACAAGTAACCGACGGTCGACAAACACGAAACCCCACACACTGCACACACCACAATAACAACAATCAACTAACAAAACACATCCCCTTATCCAAAAACCACACACAGAACACAAGCACACCAAAATCCTCACAAACCCACACTAAACCTCACACACACAACTACGTCCAACCCTAACCCAAACCCTTACCCTAAGGTCCGTCACTATCGCACTCAGCTAACCCGCCCTAACCTAACTCACTTAACCCACCCCTAACCCAAAAATACCACTACGACACTTACATAACCCGCGCCCTAACCCTAACTCACTTAACGCCCTAACCCAAAACTGCCACTACCGCACACTTACCTAACCCGTGCCCTAACCCTAACTCACTTAACCCACCCTAACCCAAAAATACCACTACGACACTTACCCAACCCGCACTAACCCTAACTCACTTAACCCACCCCTATCCCCACAGACTGTCACTATCCACACTTACCTTAGTCGCACCCTAACGTCCGTCACCACCGCATACTCACACAGCCTTCTTTCCAACTCACTATCCCTGGCATCAGAGTTTTCATCCGTAGCGTCGGTCTTCCGAGTGTCGATCATCTGGCGCCCGCTCATGCGTTGTCAGTTATCTCAGCTGTCGATCTTCTAACCTACACCCATATATATATATATATATATATATATATATATATATATATATATATATATATATATATATATATATATATCTGTGTATCTGCATAAGTATATATGTGAAACCCCGCTATATAGACGGCTAGAACTGGACATTGAAATAGCTCTAGCTATGTATATGTATTCATATATATATATACACTGAACATATTAATATATCTATGTAGTAGTGCTGTTATATGGTTATTTGTGAGTCATACATACACATATATATTCCCATAGCTGTCTATCTATCTGTATTTACAAATGTATATCTGTCCATATGTCCATGCATGTTCGGCCTATATGTGTGGCCTGTACCTCATTTTCTTGACAATTGACATGGATGACCTTTGGACTGAGGTCAGTCATTCGTGTCGACACATACGTGTTTCAGAAGTATCATCTCCTTCAATATATGTGTTCTACTACATTTAACTGTGTAACTTGCAATGTTTTAAGAATATTAGAGCAAGATATGACAGATATCCCTATATGTACCCACATTATGGTGTACTATGTCCAGGATTCATGCATTAAGAGGTTGTGTGGTGTATTATTACTACATTTCCTGTGCTTTTGACTGATTGTGCTGGATGATATGTATGTGAAATGAATGGTTATGTACATCTGCTATGGTTTACTGGTAAATCACTTAGTGTATGATGTGCAGGGTCCCGGGTGTTGGCCTTGCAGAGGCTGTATATTTTGTTTCTGGACAGAAAACCGACTGTTGGATACAGAGTGAGTTAGGGACATTTGAGCTGTTGTACGCGGGTGTGCGTGGGTTTGCGCAGAGCTAAGCAATGCTAACCTCTGGTTGCGTTTCCTTACACTCAGCTAGCATCTACTTAGCTCAATCTATGTAGGCAATACTTACTCCCACGCAAATACAAGTACACACACTTACAACTGCTTATCCATGCGTACTACTGCTGTTATGCTCTTACACATGCTTAACTAGTGCATTAGTCATTATGACACTTCACATGTGCATTTAAGGCAGAACTCCTGTGCAAATATAAATGTTATTTAGTAGGTTATACAGCATAACGATGTTAACATATGGATTTCACATGGAAAATAGGATGTGCTGCAGTGGGACTCGACCCGGGAATGCGTGTGCATTAGGCAGAAGCTCTGGCCACTACACTATTGCTGTTCTGCTTTGTTTGCATATGTCTACCATATTGACATACCCATGTTCCCTTCACCTGGCCCATGAGCTCCACATACACAGCATCCATCCATTCCCCAGTTGCTAGCCCTGCCATACCACACCTCCACACATTTTCCTCTCTGCATGTCTCAGTACACCTCCAGTATACTGTCCCCACCCAAGCGTCTGCAGGCTCTTCATCCGTTTAGTCAACATATGTACCAACCTTCCCTTGATCCTCCTCCTATACTGGTGGTGACATTGATGTGACCAACAACTGTTGGTTCATCCCGCCAGAAATGGACCTGTTGTTGTGTCAAGAGTAGAACTAGCTGGTCTACAGTGTTTCTCCCACTGGTAGCATCCTGCCAGGGTATTGTGCAGCAGCAGTTTGCTTACACACCTGGCCAGCCTCATCTCCCGGTTCTATGGAACCGACGTCCCCAGGTGTGACATACTGTGCATGAAGCATGCTCATATGCCCCCATGGTGTGCACTGTATATCATTATTCCCTTTGTTATTATGCAGGACTACTGTTCTCACAGTATGATTGGACAGGCACTGTTCTGTGCTGCACATAGACTGCTCATAATACTGTGGTTGAGCAATGGACATGTGTTCTGGTATTAATCTACACACTTATATACATTTCCTATACTGTTGGATGACTTTGCTGGATTATGTGTTTGTGATCACAGGAGCTAAATGTGTATCTGCCATGGCTTAGTGGAACTCATGTCAACTATAGTGTGCAAGGTTGGGGGTTTGCAACCTGGCAGTGCAGATGATTTTGTTAATGTCCACAACAACAGCTGTTGGCTACAGAGTGACTAAGGCACTGTAGAACATTTGTAGGCGGGTATGCACTGGTTTACATGAAGCACAGCATTACTGACCTCTGGTTGTGGCATCTTCCACTGAGTTAGCCTCTACATTGCTTCACCAGTGTAGTAATCGCATACCGGCAGCCAAACAGGCTTACATTTGCTTGCTCCCACATACACACCCACAACATTGTGCATTTTGTTCACATTTGTCAACCGGGACAATCGGACTGTATGCTTGTCCATTGTCAGTGATGGCACAGGGTGTAGAGCTCCACAATGACCCCACATTCATAGAGGGTAACAGACATAACATAGCTATGTCCCCCATTATTCATGCTTAGTTTACATTAAAATGTTGGTATTATCCATGCTTAGGGTCAGGTTTACATGTCAGATATGACTGTTGACAAAGGTCAGTTTAAGGTGAAGTTGGATTCCTGTTTCACAGGTCTGGATAGGTTACATGCAGGTATTTGGGGTAAGTGTAGTTATTCCATACCTGTGTGGTACTGTGAGGGGAATAGCTAAGGAGTAGGTAGGTAGTGGGGATGACATTGTAACTGTACAGTAGCCTGTAGGTATGATTGGATGGGGAGCATTAGGGAAGGTTTGTCGGATGTTGGGATTTGTATGCGAGCAGGACAAGAGGTGTTGGTATCACTAGTTGATGTAGTGGTATAGAGTGTGAGGTGGTGGGTAGGGTTTTACAAGGTGGTGAACCTGTACTGCTCCAGGTGTGCTTGTGGTGTTCCTTCATGTGTTAGTTACATGTGTCGTGTGGGATAGCTATGATACTACATGTGGGTTGTGGTTCCAAATACTGGCAATATAGTGGGGGAAGAGTGTGTCACCTACATGTAAACATAAGCATTAATTGACATGGAACAGGGGCTGATAGCTACATGGTGTGCATGGGGCACAAAGGGAGGGGTTAGTAGGGGAATTATCCAGGGCTGTGCAGAATGGCTGCAGGGAAGATCCACAGCTGGCCATGTTGTCTACGACAACAGCTGTGCACATACACTGCATTTGGTGTTTGCGTTGGACACTCACACACCTGGGAGGGGGTAAGGACTACAATAATATCTTGTGATTCCAATTAGATTGGCTTACATGCCTACAGTGGGGTGTTGCGACCATGTGCTCGTAGGTGTTGTTTAGTGGGTTATGCAACAACACATATGGTTATACCGTACTTTGCCATGTAAACTGGACTGTGCTGTGGTGGGACCCATATCGGGAATGGCTGCCCATTAGGTGAAAGTATACCTGTCGACTGTACAGAATCCACAGACTGTCCAGAGTTTGCTTCATAATATTGGTGTGTTCCTCGTACAATCTGCACCTGTCTGGCAAGTACCTGGGAACCGATGTCAATAAATACAGACAAGTATTTGGGTTGAAGACTCCACATCCTTCAGATGAGTCATGCTAATGCATAACTTATTAATCTATCAGCTTTGTAAGGTTGTAAGTGGAATATGTAATATCTGTCCCTATTTGTCACCCCAACGGTTTAGGTTCTGTCCAGTGGTTTTGCTCTTAGAGGATGAGAGGTATGGGAAGAAGCTCTGCCCAATTCGCAATATTACTTACATCCCCGGGGCGGTCCGAATACAACTGCACCAGCCAACACCTGCATGCCTAGGCCCATAATTGCATACGCATAGTTCCCCCACCTGCCTC